>NC_051040.1:1530000-1755000 GCF_904848185.1 Acanthopagrus latus | reverse complement strand
ATGTTTATAAAGCTTAAGCTACACAACAACTCCTTAAATTGGCTGATTTGTTAAGGGAGTCTGGCAAAATGTGGTTTATAGTTGGCTTCATATGTTACATTTAATGCAGAATTTATAAGGAGGAGACAATGATTCAGAATCTGTCAGAGACGGAGATTCACAACGTTATAAAGTTTCTTTTAACTCAACAACTCTTAAAATCACTACATTTGTTAAGGGAGTCTGGTGATGTAGTTGATGGCGAGGATGTCAGTTTCGTAGGCGGTCCTTCAGAGTGGCCCAGGACACACGTGTATGTGTTCTGAATCTCAAATGTGTCCTCAATGCGTCACATCTGTACACAGAGCTGTCCACATGTGATCGGATCACTCAGGACGGGTCTGAACCGGGCCTTAATGTCCTTTGAGTTGCTGAGATTCAAGACTCTCAGTGGCTTAACGCACATTTTTTTTTCTGTCTGTGTGAGTAATCTCAAAGAAATGACGGCGCAGTGAGAAGCACAGAAAACCCAGTGATTACCTCTTTATGATATTGTTCTGTTTAAATATGTCGCCACCAAACCTGAGCATTGATTGTGAGCTTGGATCTACTGTCACATTAATATAAACAGAGACCAGGAAGCATAATTGTGTGAGAAGACACAAAAACACCCTGCTCATATTTTTCTGATGCGTTAATAGTTTCATTGCTCAGTGGAGGTATGAGAGCATCTGTAATTGATATCAGTGAACTATCGCCGTCTCTGACTTTAACTCATTCTGATTGGGCCGGTGGCTGGCGGTGATAATGGTATTCCTGTTTGTTCAGGAGATGAGCTGCTCCCAGGGGAGCCTGGGAAATGCAAATGGTGTGATAATGACACCGGAGGGGTCCTGAAGCCTACTGAGATTACACTCCGTCATTAGAAATCCACCAAGATTACTTCCTCCCTCGCTGCTGAGAGGAATACTACACTTGAAATGAGTTCAGATTTTAATCTTTTCTCTCTCTTTTCTCTTTTTTTTTTTTCACTGCCTGCGTGAGAAAAGTGATTTAAATTAGCAGTTAATACATTTTGTTCTCCATCAGTGAGTTTTATAAGTTTTATAGCTATTCAAATTAAGAAGAATCACTGACATGTTATTCAATATGCCCATAAACTGAACTATTTATTCCAACTGGAGTTCAGATCTTTACGATTAAAAGACGATTTCCACAGACTGTGTTGTGGCTGCAGATGAACAGACTGTCACTCAGCACCTGATTACACCTGCTGGTCGATCCATCACAAAGGAGGACTGAAGACCTCCAGTGGTCGTAGTCAGTATAACTGGAAAGACGAAGTGATTTTATTCCACAACAAGCTCCTCAGCAGGAGGAGTTCAGGCTGAACGGATACAGCAGACTGCTCTGTTTCCTGTTTTTACACAACCACAAACCTTCCAAAACAATCCAGTCGCCCAGCTGATCGTGATTTTATGCTCCAACTTTAAGTTTGTCTCGTCGTGACTTATGTGCTTCAGCTCCAGTTACAGTTTAGGCACAGAAACCACTTGGTTAGGCTCAGGAAAACATCAGGGTTTGGCTTAGAATAGGCCTTTTCCTGTGAAAAACAGACGTTTTTTACGCCACAAAAATGTCTAGAAACGTCTCAGATGTTATAAAAATCTCCAGCAGTGTGACTCGAAGTGCAGTCAGCTGTTTGTGGCTTTCCATAACTGGATGTTAATACAATTCTATTTGTAAATACTGACTTGAAAATTGACTAAACCCAATGAAAATCTGGCTCAATGGGAATCAAAGACACAAAGATAGAAGCAAGAACAAATAACTTCTGAACCAGTGAAGATATAAGTTCAGCTCAATCCAGTGGAGAGAAGAGGAGCTGGTGAAGCTGAGAAGATGCAAAGAATCACAAAAAAATGATGAAATGTCGCTCCGAGGGCCAAACTGGGTCATAAGTAAAGTGCTATAATGTTTAGTGGTGATCAGGATGTGGAAGGAGCTTCTTGTTGTTGTTGACTGTGTGCAGCTACAGAAGATTCAGACGAGCCTGCTCGGTCTGTGGAACAAGAGGCTGAGCATAAACGCTCTTTGTCTCATCAACACCAGAGAGTAAAGTGGATTTAATGGGCGTAAGTGAAGCTTTTAAATAAAGGCAATAAATATGATTGATGATCATCATCATGTTTTATAGTTGTAATGGTTTTTGCATGTCATTTTGGAAATTAAATCTACAAAAAGTCTTTACCGCTTTCAGTATTCGATGCAATGCTCACTTGGTCTTTGAAAAGTTACAGAAGCCTTCAGTCTGCACCTGATTATTAGGCCAATAAATCTGTTGTAGTTCCAGTGGAGCTCTGAAGATGCGTCCAGATATCTGAGACTCCAGTCAGTGCGGATATAAATCAAAATTCAGGCTGTGGATGCTTTTCACAGCCGAGCCAAACAGTAAACTTCCAGCACGTTATTCTCCCCTCCAACACACCTAATCACTGATTGCCTCCAATCCAGTGATCAAACAGCAGCAAACACAGTGAGCCAAGAAATCATTGATTTGGAGGAGTGCGATGTGATCAAAGGCTTATTAAATTGAATTTTTATGAAAGGCGAGCTTGAGTTTTATTTGACTTTGATCTTTCCTAGCCTTTGAGACGGCTTCCTCGCTGCTGGTGAGCGGCGCTCACAGCGAGCAGAGCTGCTGGACGGTGATTGATACTGACCGCAGTGCCATTAATATGAATGACATCCATTACCGCAGAGAGAAGAGCGGCGACAGTGATGGCACGCCGTCAGCTCTGTGTGCGCAGGTCTGCAGTGTACGCTGGGGGATGAGAACAGGTGAAGGTGATGACGGTTTATAATAGTTAGAGGAGGAACAAATACCTCAGCTTTCAGGTTTTTGTCAGCTTTTGATGTTTTGAGAAGAAATGAATCAGTTCACTAACTCTTATTTGGTGATTTGACCTCAGAGCAGCTCTCTGCAGAGATATTTCTATAATAACATGAAGGAAATGTGTCATTTAACACCTAAAATATCTGCTGTTACACACATTTATGTTAACATCAACTATATTCATACAATCAAGGACATTTCTGTGTTTGAAGGAGTTTAAATTGTCACTTCGACACACTGCAAACACGCTGGCTCGATCATTCAGACACATGTATAATCTTACACATCACTGTCTTCTGTCTGCATCAGTGAAGCTGCAGAAAAGTTTTATATCATCTCAGATAATCTAGTCGATTACGTTGAGGATTTCTGAAGGTTGAATATGCTGATGACCAGCAAGTGTACTGTGCCAATATTGACTTGGCTTATTTCAAACTTCGATCGCGTCTTTGCCAAAAACATTTCACAACAACAAGGAGTGAGTGGGTTTCTCTTGGCGGAGAGGAAACGTCAGAGTTCAGACCAGCCGGTGCCAAAACTGTTGAGCTCCAGCACAACGCAGGTTTCAGTCGAAAGGAAGAAAGAAAGAAAGAAATTCAGGCTCCATAAAAACTTTTGACCGACAGAAAAGACGTTTATAATGTTTTGTTTTGTTTTTAAATATGCGAGGTCGGTTTCCACACCAGTCTGGATGATCATCGAACTCAAACAGAGAGTAAAAACTGTTGTTTCATCATCACCGTCCGTCTGTACGACAGCCGTTCCTGCGATCAGGTGTGAGGTTGGTTTGTGTGAATGGAGGATTCGATCCAGATCAGTCCGGCTCTGCATTAGTCTGATTAGAAATGACCGGTGGGACGATGGGATTTTGAATGATGACGGTGTTTTCACGTAATCCATCTCTCGCTTATTGTCAGTCATTGTCAGTCACAACAACAAACTTAGAAAACAATAATAAACACACCCAGCAGCGATGACTGAGGATGTGACAGATATGTGTGAGCTCCTCTGATTGGTCGGAATGCAGCTGAGTGATATTGATTACAGCTGCACGGTGAAAGTGTGAAGCTGTCGGCTCGACTGTAACGAGCGTCACAGTGACAACTGAAGAAATGAAGTGACATTTACATTTAAAATGACAATTCCCACGACATGCAGTCTACCAGTGCAGCGTGTAAACAACATTGATTGATGTTAATTAAAATTGCAATTTTTCCCTGCCTGTTTTTTCTCCGTGTTGCATTCAAAGACATAAAGAAACACAGATCACATCCAGCCGAGCAGCATTTCTCCTCCCGTCAGCTGTAAACTTTACCATCCTCTGGGTGTGAGCGCCCTCTTCAGAGCCTCGACTGGTGCAGAGGTCTGAATAACAACGTCGCCAGTTCAGGTTGAATGTTTTCATCTTCATCTAAACTTTACACCAGCGCCATCGTTAGGTTTAACGCTGCAGCTCGGAGCTGTGGAGAATCGTCTGTGCTTTGCCGGGAGCTTTTTCTAGTTTACCTGTGGAAACGATTGCTTTGCTGGACTTCAAATAAATCACTCAATATATTATTGAAGCCAGAGTCTTCCTGCGGAGCTGCTCAGAGTCTGGATGTTGTGGCTGCTGTCTGCTGTATGAGCCGGTTGATTCGATGCCAACTCCACCAATTTTATATATTAAAGTGAGTTTACAGGTGGAGCTTTTTAAGGGCAGCGTGCCTGGGAGCGCTGAATTAAAGTGATTGACGACATGTTAAGGTAACAGAAGATCGACTGCACAGCTGACAACAAGCAGAGGATGCAGACTTTTCTTATCTGATGAAGCTAAAAAAAAATGAACAGACTCCATTTTTTTTGGTTACCAGGCTGATGGACGACAATCGTATCGCCATCAGACTGAACACACCTTTTTCTCTTGTTTCTTTCTCAGTTTAAAGCAGCTGAACCCAATGTGTGACATCAGTGGAGGGCAGCTGATCAGATGTTATGCAGCTACATGTACACTTATAACATCTTTAGCAGAAGAAGCTCATGTTCATGGAGCTCCGGCAGAGATTCAGCCGCCGTCTGTCTGCAGACGTCTCACCGTGTCGTCGGTGTGAATGGGAACATTCATCGTCTGTGTTAATGTGAATAATGAATCCTCCACCAGCGCAGCAGCACCATCCTCTCTCCCTGTGGATCTCCCTTCTTATTGATTTTAATCCCATTTGAAAAGCAGCAACAAGCTGACTGTGACAGACAGACGGACGTACGGAGCGTCACAGTGAAGCTGCAGCATCAGGCGGCGTTTTTCAAAAAGAAAAGAAGCACGACGTCTTTGAACCTCGACGTAACTCGACGTATCGTGTTGTGACACGACAGGGCGCGTCATGAATGAGTGAAGGCAGCTTTCACGTCTCATTCTTTATCTTGATATTTTCATCTGGTAGTTAATCTTTGTCTTGTGTATCCCAGTTTGAAAACTAATCTTTGTGGCTACAAGATCATTTTGTGTTACTGCAACATTTAGAACTGATTCGTTCGCGTCTCCGCCTCTGATCAGATCAAACCTCTGCATTGATTTCCCCGTAATGAAGATAAGAGGAGGGAATCTAATCTACTTGTTGTCGACTTTAACGCCGCAAACTTGTGAATCCAAGACGAGAGAAATGTGTTCAGATTAATTCATGATGTGGTGAATAGAGACATTTTATACTGTCAACACACTTCTGATTGTCAGAGATGATTTTCCTTCGTTATCTCTGAAGAATGAGACAGTATTTTATTTTCTCTGCTATCTTTTTATTCAGCGTGGAGGCAAAAAAAACAAACATTTGAAGTGAATTTAATGCCTGATAAAGCTCGTTTCTCTCCATTGTTATCTGAAAATAGAAAAAAGCCACCCTGTTGCATTTGGTGACATATTCCTTTATTAGGACAAACACAGTCTCAGCGTCCCTGAACATGCTCAGTGACTCAGTGTCTCAGCTATTCTTAGAGGTCCAAACTTTACTCATGGAGCTCTTTTATAATGAACTGAGTAAAACAAGAAGATTTGATTATCTAGTGCTGCGGTTCGTTCTGCTCCTTCTGACACGGAAACACGGCAGGATGGCAGAATGGCGCCGCACGAAGTGAACTATTAGCCTTTCATCAGTTTTTACTTGATGACCCCTCCAGTCTCCTTCTGAGTGTCTTAATCTGATAAATCAGCTGCTCTAGTTTGAACCCAACCTCTAGAATAAATGTCAGTTTAGTACACGTCTGCAAAACCACGGATGAATTCAAACTGGATGTTTCTTTTCGTTGCATCTTTACGTTTGTTTAGTTTGAATTTACTGTTTCTCTCAGAGTGATTGAGCTTTGGTTGGGTTTAGGCAGAAACAAACACTTGGTGAGGGTTCAGAGAAGATGGTTTGGATTAAAATACCTGTGTTGGTCTCTACAATCACAGATGGAGTTCCAATGCCTCTCCCCAAACGTCAGTCTTAGACGTATCTGTGGTTTGCACACGTCTGTTCACACCGGGACGCAGTCGGATTGGACATTGAGAATTACAGACTTCCAGTTTCTAAGTGATTGCAGAGTCAGTCTCTGACATATTTTTAGGCATTTCTGTTTGGTCCTGGTTCCATTTATATGCTAATAACATGTAGCATATAAGGTTTGTTTTTTTCAGCTTTCACTAAACTTTAACTATGTGCTTTAAACAAACCATGAATCATGTTTCAGTCGACGCGAGCAGATATTGTCGGGAGCACAAATCCAATATTCAGACTCTGCAGACGCTTTCATTACTGTTTCTTTTCTCGTTGTCGGTATTAAATATAATACAAGTTGTTTCTCCCAAAATGGGTTTGCCATCGCAAATTAGTTATATATGACTGTAATATCTAGGAGATGAAATTGTTATCAGGAAACGGCAGGGGAAAGTGAATACAAGGAAAATTGTGATTCAAACCGAGAGGATAGAGGAGTGATGTTTCATTCTGTGACATGTGGAGGAGATGAAGGTTTAACAGGAAGTGATTAGTTCCCAGCGTTGATCAGTATGAAGAGTTTCCTCCAGTCGTCCGCTTTCTCTCCACACCTGTCCGTCTGTCTCCGGGTCTCTTCAGGTAACGCAGCACTGAAGCACCGTCGCCTCCCTGTTCCCCTCAGCCTGGAGTGTGTGTCAGTGTTTTGTTGTGTGTGTTGTTGTGTTTTGCGTGTGCACGTTTCTAAAAGTCGCAGCACAACATCCCCACCAACTGGATGAAAATTGCAAAATCCTATAACATAAATGATAGATGGTTCCTCTTCTCTACCTTCTCTGGTCTCTCAGCCGACGCAGCGGTGACTGCAAAGCGTTCGAGTTCGACCGATAAAACGACAGCAGTGTGTTCGGCTTCTCTCAGCTATGCGGCACAACGAGGGTATCGAAGTTGCAGAGACATGTTTGAGCCTCTTCTTTCCTCTTCCCTCCATTTCTCTCACCTCTCCCCTCCTCAGGTGTGATCTTCTCCTCGTCTGACCATCTCTCTGCTAGTATGACTTCCTTCCTTCCTCCCGCTCCTCGCTGTTGTTGTTTGTCTCAGACTATAAGCTGAAATAATTAGCTGGCACCTCGGCTGTGTGTGCTTCAGTCTCTCGCTGCTCTTTGTGTATAGATGTGTGCAGACGGTGAAGGTGACAGACGCTGTTAATCAGATGTGTTGTTTCTGTCTATAAGCAGTAAACATCCTCTCACTGGTTCACCTCCTCACCCTGTTTCTGTAGTTAAACTCGGTCCGCCGTCGGCTCCACGTGATTTTTACTCACTTTTTATTACTTTCCTGTCGGGCGCTGAAGCAGCACTAGTGTTTGTAAGGAGCAGTTCCAGTTTGTTCCAGACTGAACTGGCATAAAATGCTGTGAAAACCCACTAACATCTGGCTGTTGTCCTGAATGTGAACGTGACCAATCTGCTGTCATTCCCAAGTCCAGTGACTCTGCATTCATCACGTTTATCAGCTCCGATGTCCGTTTTCTTATGTGATGATCTGGCGTTTTCAGTCCATATCTGTTCAAAGATTGTTCAGTTGGCACTGTGTTTAAAAGAGAGACTGAAGTAAAAGATTGTTTTAAAACCACCTCGATGTCTTTGATTATCCCCTTAGATAAAACGATGTGTCTAATTCAGCATATAATTGATTTGGACTTTTAAAAACAAGTTTAAAGTCTTCTGGATGGAGTCTGATGAAGTATATGATCCGATGCTTTCCGCTGCTCCCTGTTTTATGGTCCATTTGTGATGTCTCGGTTGGGCAAACTCATCTCTGAACAATGGAAAACACTCAATCGCTGTTTTGAGCTCGTTTTACCACGTTAACAAACCTGCATGTGATGTTAAGTTTGGTATTAAAATGGTGCTACTGACTTTTTCTAGCACCACCAGCTGGTCACAAACATTTGTATTATCTATTATCTACCATTCGTGGTTCCAAAGCAGCGTCTGTCGTATGCACGTTAGCGTTTAGCTGAACCCACTTCTGTGTTTAGATTCAGCTGCTGCTCAGTTCTGTGACTTCAGTCATGCTCCGAGCCACCTCCACCCTTCAGGAGTGGAGAAATTGGATGAAGCAGCAGCACAAGTCATGAAACTCAATCAGCATGTAAATAAACACGTCATCCTTCATCCTTCATTATCAGTCTCATATGTGAGGACATGCTTCTCGACACATATCCCATAATGTCATTTCATCGTGTGCGGTCACATGTGCGTCCGAACGCGGGAGTGAAGCATGCGGAAACAGGAAGATGGAAGTGGATGTTATTTGGAGCGACGGAGGAAGAAATGATCTTATTGAGACAGAAATGGAGAAACAGATACAGAGAAGGGTTCAGACAGAGGAAGAGGCTGATGAGAGGAACGTACAGAAGAGAGAGAGAGAGAGAGATGACAGGAAGCAGCTGAGAAGAGTTTGAGAGACTGATAGAGAGAGAGAGAGAGGGATGATGGGAGGATTCAGGCGGAAAGATAAGTGGAGGGATGCAGAAAAGAAGCGATGCAATTGAAATGAGAAGTGCTTTTAGTGGAGGGAAAGAGAGAGCGATGAAAGGATGGAGGATGAAGAGGGCGACAGAGACGGAGGAGTGCATGCAGTCTGAAAAAAGAGCTTCTTTGCATTTTTCTCACGCTGAGCCGGCCTGACTAAACAAATTAAATCTGTTCTCAGAGCAGCAGAGTTCCTGAGACACGCAGCGTCACGCAGCTCTCGGCTTCCACTGCAGAGTCATTGGAAGTAAATGTCAGTGTTTTAAGAAATCGGTGCATGTGACGCCGAAACACGGATGGATAAAGCGTGGTGGTTATATGTAATCCAGGGGAAAATGGCTGCACTCTGAAGACAGAAATAAGGATGAGTCAGCTGATTGAAGGGCTAGCTCCATGGCTAACCGTGCTAACTATCTGATGGCAGCTAGCTACAGTTAGCAGCAGTTAGTGGTAACTGAGCAACGGATGACACCTGCCACTCTGCAGCCATCTTTGATTGCAGGAAATGTGTGTACATGACTGATTGACGCACCAAGTCTTTATTTCCTGAATGCACCTAATGTTTACACACATGGTCGAGGTTTAACAGAACAGAGCGTGTCGTCCTCCTCCGTGCTGACGTCTCGCTCGATGAGTCGTGGACGTTGACCTCACACTGATCCGATAAAACTCGCCCCTGAGCTTCACTGAACTTCTGTGCAGTTTGAAATATTCTCATTCATGTGACAAATTTGTGGATTCCAGTTGTCGCTCATTGTTTCCTTCAAGTCCTCTCACATTCTCAAATTACCCACTGACATTTGAGCGTAGTCTCGGTTTGAACGCTCCCCGATCGTTTCCACTGAATTTATCTCATCCCATTACTTCCTCACATTTAGCTCGTATCCTGCACTCAGGCCCCGTTATGAGGACGCGTGCACGCTTCCTGTTCTGTGTGTGGAGGCGCTGCTTGAATATTTCAGCACCGTAAATAAAGAGAGCGTGTCTCTTTCCGCTGTTATTTGCCGTCGACCTTCCTCCAGTCGCTCAGCATCTAACTCAGATGAGCTTTTTAGAGTGTGTGCATGTGGAAGTACACAGTGTGTGTGTGTGTGTGTGTGTGTGTGTGTGTGTGTGTGTGTGCCTTCCTTTTGCATATGTCACCCCTGCCCCCCCGTCTGAATGTATTCAGCGCCCCGCTGAGCTGAACGTACAGAGCGAATGGTTAGAAATCAATATGAATGTAAATGTTTTCCCGTCATGGCCTCGGCTGGAGGAGTCGCTTTACTCTCATTTTTATGCACAAAAACATCGATGAAATTTATGAGGTGAGACGGACGAGCGGGGCCGAGGATAATTTGCGTTCTTTAATGTTCTCCTCAGATTGTGATCATGGGAGTGCAGCGAGCTTAATTGATGATATAAGTGCTGTTTACTTTCCCTCGACACCGGAACCGCTGACGCAGCAGGGAAAAAAAAAGGCTGTACCAACAAACTCTGGACTTTAATTCACCCCCTCGACTCCGTCTGCCTCGTCACCCCTTTAGGATTTCACAAAGCTTTTATCATAAACTGGTGTAATTCCCCTTTAAAAGTCTGGAAGTCGTTTTTATCCCCTGCCAGATGTTTACTTGTGTTTTCTACCTGAACTGACTTCTTCTGTGGTTTCTCTGTGTGTGTTGCAGCAGGACAGTAGCCATGGATGTCGTCTGCCCCCTCCTGCTCTTCTTCCTCCTCTTCATCCTCCCCTCTGGCACCTCCTCCATGCTGTGTCCGAAGCGGTGCACCTGCCAGAACCTGCTGCCGTCCTACACGGTGCTGTGTGCCAAGACGGGCCTCCTCTTCGTCCCGCCCAACATCGACCGGCAGACGGCCGAGCTCAGGCTGATGGACAACTTCATCACAACGCTGAGGCACCGCGACTTCGCCAACATGTCCAGCCTGGTCAGTTCCCCGAAGGCCTTCACATCCATGTTTACTTTGATCGGTCCAATCGCGACTTTCTGCCAAGTAGTTTGATGTGATCCAACAGTGATGGTGGTTCTTGTTGTCTTTTCTCTTGTGTGGGTGCCAGAGAGCTTTATTTAAAATGTACAGCTTCAATTCAGGAAAATACAAAAGTCAAAACTGAATCCGAGATGTAAAGTTTGAGCAAAGACTGTAAGAGCCTCTGATATACTTTCATTCACAAAAATAAGCTAACAGAATATTGATTTTAGCAACTCACACCTCGAGCTACCCGAGTACAGCTCAGTCATGTTGCAACAGACTTACGTTTGGTGCGCAGAATATGTTGACGCCCTGATGATATAAAGTCCTCCTCTCCTCCTCCTGATGATATAAAGTCCTCCTCTCCTCCTCCTGATGATATAAAGTCCTCCTCTCCTCCTCCTGATGATATAAAGTCCTCCTCTCCTCCTCCTGATGATATAAAGTCCTCCTCTCCTCCTCCTGATGATATAAAGTCCTCCTCTCCTCCTCCTGATATAAAGTCCTCCTCTCCTCCTCCTGATGATATAAAGTCCTCCTCTCCTCCTCCTGATGATATAAAGTCAGGTGAAGTGTCAGTTCTGGAGCTTCACAGTGAGACAGAGTTGCAGCATTCTGCTGAACAACTGACTTGATTTAAAATAGAGAAACAACCAGAAAAGGCACAAAATGGCTCCATGCAGCTTGTCTACTATAATCCAAGTCTCCTGAAGCCCTGAGATCCAATTTACACCTTCGACATGTGGTCGAGCTCGTGCACCCTCTTCAGACAGGCTAACGCTTTTAGCTCAGCAGCTACAGTGAAGCTTACAAAAGGGATGTAAATAATGTATTCTCAGGTCAGTTGGGGATATCGGGGTATTTTTAAGACTTGGATTACGGTGGATGAGCTGCGAGGAAACATTTGATGTTCTTTTTTTTCTTTTTAATTTTTTTTCTGTCTCCAGCTTCTTCAGTTTCTGAGCAGAATGCTCCAACACTGTTTTGCTTTGAAGCAACCATGTTTGACGTGGGGGGAGGAGATGATGACTCTATAAATCTGCTTAGAATTCCTCACATGTGCAGAACTTGCCTGAGAAAAGTCATGTTTTTAAGATGTCTTCGGTATCAAAGGGATCTGGTGATAATTGCACGTACGTCCATGAGTGCGCTGCAAACAGGAAGTGCTAACAGATAATTCGGCAAAGTTTTAATGAGGTTTTTGAGTATTTCTTCATTTTTTTGGTCAAGTCTCAAGCTTCAGTTGTTCAGAATATAATTGCAACTCTGTCCAGAACTATTCTGTGGAGTACGACACTTCACCTGACTTTATATCATCAGGAGGAGGAGAGGATGAGTTTATATCAACAGGAGGAGGAGAGGAGGACTTTATATCCTCAGGAGGAGGAGAGGAGGACTTTATATCATCAGGAGGAGGAGAGGAGGACTTTATATCATCAGGAGGAGGAGAGGTGGACTTTATATCATCAGGAGGAGGAGAGGAGGACTTTATATCATCAGGAGGAGGAGAGGAGGACTTTATATCATCAGGAGGAGGAGAGGAGGACTTTATATCCTCAGGAGGAAGAGAGGAGGACTTTATATCATCAGGAGGAGGAGAGGAGGACTTTATATCATCAGGAGGAGGAGAGGATGAGTTTTAGTGAACGTCATCAGTTATCCTGTTACAGAACTGCAGCTCTTGTGAATCATGGTGTAACTTTTGATTATTTAAAATAGTTTGCAGCTTATTTTATTTCAACTTCATCTGTTTCTGTAGTTTTCTCACATTTAACATGCTGTTATCTCCACCTGCTGCAGATGTATAACCCACATCTGGGTTATATGTGTTACATGAAGGACAATCAGATGGGGGAATGTAGGCCATCACTATTTTTAAGTATCTGAAGGACCTGACGATGGCTGAGCTGAGTGGAGACTCCGATAAAAGACTAAATTGCATCACTTGAGTTGAGAATATTTCTCTGGAAAGAAGGGAGCCTCACAGATGATGAATTATGGTGTGAGAGTATCTGAGGAAGATATTTAAAGCGTTCAAATTAAATCAAACTGCTCGGCTCTCGGCGCCGTCAGGAGCACAGAAAAGTGTTTTCAGTGAGGAGAGTTTTCATGTTTATTCCACACCGAACGCAGAGAACATAAGGAACATCTGCTGAAATCTACCATATCTTACAAATTTCACCAATTAATTCCACTGATCTGATGTGACGGAGGTGGAGGGCTTCACCGCACGCAGCTCGAAGGGATAAAAAAGCAGCAACATCAGGATATTTTAATTGCCAAACAGAGTCGTCGTCACAGCTGGAGACTTCCTTTAGTGTTTGAAAAATAAGTTTCCTCTCCAGCGCGATCACAACAGCGCAGATGATGTTTGCTCACACACGAGGCAACGTGGGAAATGAGGTACTAATCATTTCGACGGCGAGTGTGACTGAACGCCACAGATGTCTCCGGTTATCACGGCGCTTCTCCAAAACAGGTTTACAAATGTGTGGGTGCTGATCGACCTTTTCTCGGGTGTTAATGGAATATTTTTCTTCCTCTTCACACCTACTGTATAGTACTCCATCATGTGTAGAATGAAGTATTCATCAGCCTGCACACTCCGCAGTAGTGGATTTACTGATAATACTATATCTGACTCCACGTCTCAGCTGAGCCACAGCTCTGACCTTTGACCTCCCTGAACGGAGCGTGACTTCCTGAATTATTGCTGGTATAAATTAAAACATCCTATGGAAGTTTAAAAAGATGATAATTTAGATGCCGCCTTCGTCAAAGTCAGTTGATAATAATAATAATAATCTGCTTTTCCTCTTCACGTCCAGATCCACCTGACGCTGAGCAGGAACACCATCAGTCAGATCCGGCCGTACGCCTTCGCCGACCTCCAGGACCTCCACGCTCTCCACCTGGACGCCAACCGCCTCACCGTCCTGGACGACTCCCACTTCCAAGGCCTGGTGAACCTGAGGCACCTCATCCTCGCCAACAACCAGCTGCACAGCATATCAGAGGGAGCCTTTCAGGTACGATCGAGCCTCGTTACTTTAGTTTGATGCATCTGAGGTGAATTCTGGATTCTTGTTATTTCCCAACATGAGCGGACTGATGTGGACCAATCAGAACGCAGCGAGATGAGACAAAGACGTAAAAGCCGTAAACAGACAGAGAGGGAGGCTGGAATGTGGAGAAAAGGCGTGTTAGTGTCTCGTATCTGCAGAGAGTTTCTGATTTTCTCTCTTTGTTGCTGCTCGGGACGCTTTACCAACCCAACATGTGTCTATTTGACGTCCTGGGAATGAGACTCAACAATCAACTGTCTTTGTGGTGCGTTCAGGAACAGCTGGGACAAATCCTACTGATTCTACCTTTAACTTTAATAGTCTTTGAATTCTATTAATACGACGTGAGCTTCAGTTAGCTTTGAGCACAAATGTCCTTCAGAGGGAGACTTTTTACTCTGATACTCTGAGTCCATGTCAGAGCCTGAACTCTGTTACTGGACTGGAGGAAACAAGCTGGATCAGAACTTCTACTGTCACCAGAGTCTGTTTGTGTAACACAAGTACCTGAACGTCTCCGGAGGATACCAGTGAACTTTTCACACCTCTGAAAATGAGCCAGTTACCTTCAGGTGAAGTATAATTTCAATTTAAAAGTAATCTTTGTGAAGCTACAGATTGATTCACCAATGTGCAGCATAAATTAGTATTTAATTAAAGGTCCAATTTGGGGGGAGAGAGAGTTTATTTTTGAGTCTAATTCTCAACTTCAGGCGACCCGACCTGCCAGCTCAGAGCGTCAGTATCAGAAATGAGACTCAAAAATTAATGTTCTTACAAATTAGATCTTTAATATTTCATAAATATCATATAAATATATATTTTTTGCACAGTGTCATGTGATGTGAGCTCTACTGGGAACACTCACAAGTTAAATATTTAAAAATTTGGATCTGTGCTCTCTGATTCATCACCCAATCATCCAGACTGGCTGCTGTCAGCCAAGATCCTCAGTTTGAAGAAGTTATCACAAAGTCATTTAAAGCTCCTCGGACTGGTTCTGGTTCTGAGGGTCGTGGTGCTGTGTGGAAATGACGCCGGATATCTGGCTCAGAATTATCCGGCCCTGTCTGCCTCCGCCGCTCAGCCGGACACCTTCTGAATAACCCGGGCCCCTAAAAAGAACAGTTTGCCTCATTCATTAAATGAGGCCCGTCCTGTCTGTGCTCATTAAAAGTCTGGCGCTTCGGTACCAGAGTGTCCCTTCAGGACCGACTCTCAGACCTCTGCAGGACTTTCACCAAGAGAAAGCAGAGAGAAGTGAACTCTGCTCCCGCTAATGGAGCGAACCTCCTGAACTTGACCTGAGCGTCACTCCTCATTTCTCTCCCACTATTATCAACTCTCTCCTCGTCCATCTGAGCCTCCCTCCATCCCTCCATCCCTCCATCCTGCCTCCATCCCTCCATCCTGCCTCCATCCCTCCATCCTGCCTCCATCCCTCCATCCTGTCTCCATCCGTCCATCCCTCCATCCTGCCTCCATCCCTCCATCCCTCCATCCCTCCATCCTGCCTTCATCCCTCCATCCTGCCTCCATCCCTCCATCCCTCCATCCTGCCTCCATCCCTCCATCCTGCCTCCATCCCTCCATCCCTCCATCCCTCCATCCCTCCATCCCTCCATCCCTCCATCCTGCCTCCATCCCTCCATCCTGCCTCCATCCCTCCATCCTGCCTCCATCCCTCCATCCTCCCTCCATCCCTCAATCCCTCCATCCTGCCTCCCTGCAGGTTTTACTGCTGTTATTATATCTAAGAATAAGTTTCAAGTTTTAACAAAAAACACACTGCGATCAAGTGTCGACTCCTAAATCACAGTTTGGGTCGTTAAAGAATCATTTAAGTTCTGGTGAATAAACCTATAAAAAAATCAAAAAAAATCAAACTGTATTGAAAGATGGTGTATTGTTTCATCCTTCTAGGTGTTTTGGTTTGTCTCTCAGCAATAACAGGTCCTCAGTATCTCCCTAAGCTGCCGACACAGCTGACTCTCAGAGAGCCTCGGCGTCCAGATGTCAGCTCCAGATGTGTCCGTCCACCCTGAAACAGCTCAGTCAGACTCTCGAGAGGACGCTGATGAATTTTCGGCCGTTAAGAAAAGCGATTTTTTTTCTTTTCTCCGCCCACAGACATCTTTGAAACCTTCGTCATCGTCGCAGCTCTTAAAAAGTTTCTTTTGTGGTGGAGAAATGAGATTCCTTCGGTTCAGAAAGCAATAACTCACAGATTATTGTAATGAGCGTTGAGGCTTTGTGACAGTCAAACAGTGTCCTGATTGTGTGAATTATGAGAGCAATTACAGCAATGACAACAACACTTTAGCTGATCAACAGGCTGTTATCGCCCTCCTCGTTCTCTCTTTGTATTTTTGCTCATTGTAATGTGTGCTGACTCGTGGCATTTCGCTGGTGTACTGATTATGAGAATTGTATGGAGGCAATTAGAGAAAACAACATGTTTTGAGTGCACAGCATTGACCAGGGTAATTGATCTCATTTTCTTTCCTTCTCTGTTATTCCCCGTCCTCCCTATATTTCGCTTTCTTTTCTTTTCCTTGAATGAATTTATCTCCATCCGGCCAGACCTGAATTTCTCATTTCATCTCCTGGACCCTGTGTTTTTCTTTCTCTCCATCCTCTCCATCGCTGCATGAACCAATCTTTTCTCTCCCTTCTGTCGTCTTGTCTTTAACTCTCCCTGAAGTACCTTCCTCTCCTCCATGTTAGAGAAGAAAACATGCAGCCTTTAAAGCTCAGACATTATGCTGTCTCCACCCAGTAGCCAGAATAAATGTTGGATAAGTTGCAGCTTTGTGTTTCTTTAGGCTCAGTTTGGCTTTAAATACCTGTTTTTGGTGCCACAATCGTTGCTGGAAAACTTCCCCAGATCTTGTTAAAAATACCCAAATCCGTCAAAAACACGACTAGAAAACGTTCCAATATGTGATTAAAACTATCCAGTTTTTGTTGCTACAAAAACAGCTGGAAATGTCCCAACTTCTTGTTAGAAATATCAGGTTTTGTCGCCACAATCACGGGATGGGAACTGTTCCAACCGTTTATTCTCTCCTAATTTTAAAGTTGTGATTCGGCTCACAGTCTCTTCCTCGGTCCTCCCGCCCCTGCAGGACTTCCTGGAGACACTGGAGGACTTGGATTTGAGCTACAACAACCTGGTGGACATCCCCTGGGACACCATCGCCCTGCTGGTCAGCGTCAACACCCTCAGCCTCGACCATAACCTCATCGAGAGCGTCCCCGAGGGGATCTTCTCCAACCTGCACAAACTGGCCAGGTGTGTCTGTGTGTGTGTGTGTGTGTGTGTGTGTGTGTGTGTGTGACCTTGTTTATGTTTATAGCCCGATGGATGTTTTCAGCCTCCTTTAACTCACAGTTGTAGTTTTGTGGCACATGAACCATCTGATGCTGCCTCAGCCACTTTCACTGAACCCCACAGGCAGTTTTTCTTTTCCATCATATAAGCTCTCATAAACCCACAGAACAATACCTGCTCGGCACCGAGCGGCACGCAGACACAGTTACAAACTAACTGGTGAGGAAAGTCGAACGTTTAGCAGCTGAACAATCGATCGTTTCACTCTGACTGGAGTTCTCTGTGTTCATCCGTGCAGCTTCAAAGTTTGAAAATCAGCTGAATTTGAGAGATTTGTATGATCTTGAATGTCGTCAACGCTCCCTGATATACGTTAAAGTTACCAAGAGCTTTTAAAAAACACTTATTAGGTGTTGAAAACCTGCTGCGGTGCATAAGAGACATAAAAATAACCAACTGGAGAGCTCACAGAAATATGAGGATCCTCAGTTACATGATAAATGGGTGCAATTAAAACTGAAAGAACATGTTAGCAGTCCTGCACGTGAACTCTAAATCTTTCAGAGACACAAACATGAATAAATTAATGAATGGATCCAGAATAAAATGCTCATCAAAGAGCTTGGGTGCTTTTTGTCTCCTGGGAGAAACAGATCTGTTATTTGGACTGAAGCATCAGAGTTAAATCGAGTGATGTTTTGTCTCGTCTGATGAGCTGCTCCTGCGTTTTCTAACCAATCAAACATAAAACTGAAGCTGTCGCCGGCTTCCAGACAAAACACAACAGAAATCACAGGACAGATCGCTCCGGTCGGACCCACTGTGATTGAATCTGAGCTCATGAGGCTCAGTTCACTTTGCAGCTCACAGCGGGGACGTGCCCAGTGCGACTAGCTGGTTGCTCAAGGGCACATCGATAGTAGATGATGGTAAATGTTACAGCCTTCACCGACTCTCAGACAGAATGGGGATTTACACAGCGAGCCGGTGCTCCTCTGCTCAAACACATCTAACGTTATTATTGACACAGACGCCTCAAACACACATCAGGTTGAACCTCGTCTCTCTCAGGAAGTCTTGATCGCAAACTTTTCTTTTTTAATCTAAAATCTTCATCAGAAAAATGACAAAGAAGATGAAACACTGAAAGCCGTTCAGGTTTTATTACGAGATGTTTGGACTGAGCTTCACATCAGGCAGCTCACCTCTGACAGCCGGGTCCTTTTCTGCACACCTAAGTTCATCGCCTCCAGGTAAACGTCTGTCAGTAACAGACTGCCACATCTACATTACTGTTGTCTTGTTAAACTTATGTCTAGATTTTGGGTTGCCAGCTTTGCACCAGGCTTCTTCAGTTCTGGCATATTTCGAGTAACGTTCATCAATATTCACCGTCCCAGTGGACTCTGAGTGAACACTGATCCGATCAGACTTGCACCAGCAGGACAGCAGAGCCAGACATTTCCCCAAATCATGAAGAAGAGAGCATCAAATTTAACAACTAGATGTTTTCTCACTCATATTCAAGGTCCATGGATAATTCATAGCTTTTAACTCCCTTTGAGTTCCAGTTACGTCCTGAGATCTCCAGATCGGGATTTTACATTTTCAAGTTTGTAAATAAACATGCTGCCATTCATGCCTCTGTTTGTACAGCCTGATGTAATACTAATACTCTGGAACCGACTCTAAAATCTTGGTTAGTTTGATTATGATTGATTAGTTTGAGTGTCTAGTTTCTGTCTTACTGAGGTGCAGCATTGTTTCGACTAAAACATCAAGCTGAGAGATTCAAAGTCAAACCCTGTTTATTTCCTATTTTTTTAATTTGTTTGTGTTTTATTGTTTCCCCACTTCACCTGACTTCTGCCCTGTAGAGCTTTTTTTAGTTTGGCGCTTTTGAAAAAGTGTTTTCTGGTGATATGAGAACACTGAATATTTTTGTTTACTGCACCACAAAACACCATTTGAACCCCATTAACAGTAATCAATTCTAATTTAGGTCCCAGCGACCGACAGTAATTGATGTGTGGGAAGGAAACAGTCATGCATTTATTAAAACAGCTGTGATGGTTTATTTTTCTCCTCGGAGACACAAAACTTACAGACCAGCTCGGATAACTCTGAATTTATACGTTCGCAGGTTCAATTAATACTCCACCAGGCTGCTGCCCATGAAGTAACGTAATTGAAATGTGTAAAGTGCAGCATGCTCGCTGCTCTCAACAGCTATTAACTTCTTGTTAAGTCATCGCTGTTACTGAATATCTCTGGAGGGACTTCGGAGGGAAAAACCAGAGCTTCCTGTGTTTGTTGCTGACAACAGTGAATGTTTCTCTGCGATGTTATTACCAGATATCAGGTTCAGTGTTTTGGTGGGCAAAGTGCTGCTCAGCTCCCAGAGATGGTGCAGTGGCTGGATGACAGGAAATACACAATGGAGTCTTTGTCCACAGTCGGACCACATTTTGTGTTATTCTGTGATGAATGGTTTTGTCCGAGCGCCTCTAGTTCTTTTCTACATATGAGCAGGAGTGCCTTTGAGGAGGATACACATATCTTTTGATTCGGGTGCAGATTCTGCGTGTTGGGATGGAGAGAGATAAGATGGTGTGAGCAAAGAGACCTTATTTATTTGCGCTGTTTGTCCACAGTGCATTCTTACATGAGGGACCATTTTATTCTGGTGTAGAAGCTGCACGAATGGTTTGTGTTGGCCACTGGGGGGCAGAATAACTCCTAGATATGCTTCAGAAAAAACATGTTGTTTAAGTTCCCCTGTGAGGTTTTTGACCACTAGCAGCATGATGGAGCAGTGATGATGTAATGGATGGGCCTGAGGGAGACTCTGCTGCTCTACTGTGATTCGTTGTTAAGCCATCAAGTGATTAAGTTCAGGAATAAGAAGAGTGACGAGTCAACAGTTTGAGTCTGTATGCTAACACATGGGATGTGACCTGTTGTTTTCCTCAGTAAACATACTGACCTCTTCAGCTCTCTGGTTCCTCCCGACCGGTCAGCTGTTGTTCTTCTCGGGTTATAAGTCTCCACTTCCTGAAAAACTTTGTATTTCACCCAGGTGACGGTGGTTTTGTGGGATGTAGTGATGCACACTTCAGAGATATTCATGATGGCATCGCCCTGTGCACTTAACCTCTTCTTAATGTGTGAGTGTTAAGTACTTGGGTGGTTTTAATGGAAGTTTTCTTCTGTAAAATATCTTTTGAAGAGATCTTTATTGGAATTGTATAAAAATGCCCAATGAGTCAAGTGTTAGTTTGAAGAGCTGGCTGAGTGGATGGGAGCTCCTTAGATTCAGCTCCAAGGTGAAGAGGTTGGTGTGTTTACCTGGTAAAGTACAGCCAGCAGGTCACTTTATCACCACCGTCACCACTGCTGGCTTTTTTTTTTTATTTTTTATTTTATTACACACTAACCACAAGAAAAACACAGACGATCCACTCAACCATGCTTTTATATGCATCTTCAGTACATTTGTTAGACCGCACAATGCATGTCTGTGTGCAACACTGAATGTAAACGTGACTCCACAGGGAATCTTTAACTTTTACAGTAGTTATTGATCCTTGCAGTCTATCAACACATCCATTACAACACACAGAGCCACGACTGGAGCAGCGTTTGTGTGCACCAACTCCTCACAATTTATAGTATATTATTTTATTTATTTTTTGTAATCTTAAAAACATTTTCCTGGATAATAAAACAAAATATGTTCACCTATCAATGTATGTGTACACAATTAAATACCAATTTGTAATATCACCCCCATTTCAGGTTTAATGGACTGTTCCACTGCTAGCATCACATGTAGCAGCCTGCTAACGGTTGGAGTCACAGTCTGATGGTCATCACCGGTATGAAGCGTTTTCCAAGAAAAAGAGGAAGAAGGAAAATTATTAAATAATTTAGTCAGTTAACAACTAGAGAACTCCATGAGCTGAGCAAACATTAGCTAGCTAACGTTAGCGGCTGTCTGGCCCGTTGAACACCCACCGCAGCTAAGCTAGGTGTTCACCGGGTTTAGCTACATGCTAAGATGCTAACGGCGGATCCTTCAGCGGTGACTTCTACATCTGCTACCCGCTGAGGGACTTCATCCGTCGGTGAGCTGTGTGAGGACTTTCTGCTGTTTTTGGCGTTAGCATTGTGACTGCAGCTAACGTTAGCCTGTTTTAACTGACATATTCCCAAACGTTTGGACTTTAATGTTAGTTTAATGTGTGTTTAATTTACTGAGGAGTTTATATTGATCAGACAAATCTGTGATGTGTGATTCAGCTGGAAGACTGCTGTGTATCTGTAATTGATAATAATAGATGTTTTGATAAATCTGTCTCTGCAGATATCAGTTTAAATGTTGTTGGAGTGACATTTAATGCAGTTGTGGCGTTATCTATCACCAGATAGCCAATAAAAGATCAATTAAAGATGTCTTAATCCACAGAGATGGGCGCTAATATATTGAAAAGTATCTTTATAGTTACATGTTACAGATACTTGTTTTTCCAAATATATCCAAATAGAACACAAAATGCTGACATGATGATATGAAACTGATAATTTGACATTTTAGCAATTTAATGGCCTCAGTACAGGCTGGATTCTGTTGCCAGTTGTTGAAAAGTGACAGTAATAATAATTAGAAAGAAGTCATTCATTTCATTTAAAATTCAATAACTTTATGTGTATCTGTTTTTTATTTATCTCCTATTGTAGCCAGATTTGATTTAACATCAAGTATAGATCATGTCAGTGATTAAAACAGGTGATTAATTGATAATTGATTGTTAACATCCACTTTAGCATCAGTAACCAACTGATGCAAATGCAGAGACTGAACCGTAATTGTGCCGTAAAACAAAAGATAGAAGCTGAAAAAGGACCAGAGTTTGTTGTTGGAGTTAAATCACAACCGTAGGTCAGAAATGATACGATACATGATTAAAATCAATGTTGTTTAAAGTGATCTTCCACCAGGAAAACCTCCATGAATGGAGGATCAAATACCAACTGAGCTCGTTCTGCTGTGACTCTCTCGCCATCAGTCGTTGGTGTTTTCTGATGTAGTTAATCTGTTTACATCTAGCTTTAAAACTCTGCATCAGATTTTCCTGTCATATTAAATAATTAACCGTCAGGTCTCTTTTCCTCACAGCAGGTGCTTACAGGAATGATTTAAACCCAAGACCAGATCTGTCATGCTTTAAATCACCCTTATATTACTACTCCATGCATGTGAATAGAGCTGGTGAAGAAAAAAGCCTCACTTCCTTTTCCAAAGTTAGTGTGGCTGTGGAAAATAAAGGAAAAGTGTAATTGAAAGTGAAGAAATGATTGAATTGATTCTACTCTTATATGACCAAAAACAGTCAGCGTAGCTCGGCTGCAGCCAGAAAGTAAGATGGAGAGATCGAGGTATTTTTTCCTTAACAGGAAACTTTTAATTTAAAAAAGTGAAAGTGATGGAAACAGTTTTCAGATTTATACACCTTCAGGAGACGTTTATGATTCGTTCAGGTCCAATCGAATAAAGAATGCTGAAGGGAAAGGAGAGAGGTGTAGTCTGAGGGAGGATCACCATGAACAGCTTCTCGCTTTCTCTCTTCTATATCTCACCTGTAGACATGGCCGCCCACCTCAGATACCTACTAAACAAGTCACTCTTTAGTTAGTTTAATCAGTAGCACCTCTGAGGTTAACACCAACGCTTCCTGAAATATAATGATGAACGGTGTCTACAGTGTTTTTTCTTACCTGAGTGTTTCCATCTGTCTCCATCACCAGACTGGACATGACATCCAACAAGCTCAAGAAGATTCCTCCAGACCCGCTGTTCCTGCGGATCCCGGTGTACGCTAAGATGAAGGGTTCTCCCCTCACGGCGCTGGTGCTGAGCTTCGGTGGGAACCCTCTGCACTGTAACTGCGAGCTGGTGTGGCTTCGCAGACTGACCAGAGAGGACGACCTGGAGACCTGCGCCTCACCTAAAGACCTGGCTGGCAAATACTTCTGGACCATAAGAGAGGTTTGTTAAAAGTTACTACAGAGCAATGTTACTGGAATTACAAGTAATATCATCGACAGAAACTTTTATTTAAAAGTTTAGAATAAAAATAAAATTTGCAGACAAAAAAGAAACCAAACGACGTGTCATTTAATCAGGTCTGTCGTGTTAATTGCATTCTGTGTGTTTGGTGTCACAGTCTTCTAAACCATGTCACAAAATGTGATTTTCTGCAGTCTTAACTTTTAGCCCGCTGTGGATGCCTGATCACATTCTCTCTCAAGCACACTTGAGCAGGGCAGATGGTTGGTGTCACAGAGGAGTGAAGCGTCTGCTGAAAGTCTGCAGTCTTGGAGTTTGAACCGTGATTTCATCATGTATTCCTGCCATATATCATATTGTTGAGGTAGAACAAACAGAGAGGGGAGGAAAAGCAGTAAATACCCAAGATGTGGTTGAGGATAAGTAAAGATTGTTCTCCGTGTTTGGTCTTTATCCTTCTGCACATACCCTGATTTGTTTATCGGTCTCTAAAATGGGGACTGTGCAGATAAATAATCATTACTGCAAATGTGGAAGTTCAGCTATTTTTCACCCGAAGTCTCCGGGGGACACCTTACAAAGGCAACCTGCAATAGCACATTAAAGCAGTTTAAATAAAATATGAGCATGCACAGCCGTGGAAAACATTAACCCCAATGGTCCCAGTCTTCTACAGCGTGAGGCCGATCGGTCAATCTCACTGTCAATCAATATATCGTTAAGCTTTGTCTTTACGAGCAAAATGAGCCGTCGCACTCGGCAGTTAAACCTCTTCACATGTCGTTAAAGTCAGAATGAACGGGATAGATGTTGTGTTATTTATTGAACCGAAACACTTCACTCTATTAAAGTGTTAACTCTCAACCTCTGAAACATTACAAGGTTAAGTTGTGTTTTTTGTGTTAATCAAGTTAATAACTACGTCAAACTTTACACACATTAACAGACATTTTCAGTCTATGAGTTGGAAAGTTAGAATAGTTTGCAAGTAAAGCTTCACTGAGTAGATGAGTTTCTGTTAATGTTTAATGTCCGACCACTTCTGTAGTCTCATTAATTACTCATCAACAGCCAACATTTGAGTTTTTACTAACGTTTTTAAGTCACAGAACAAAATATGAAAGTCTGTTCAGCCTGTGACCTGATTTCAGGCATCAGAAACACACTGACTTTGAGACGTGGCAGCTTGAAGTTCAAAAAATGCGGATGCATTTCTGAGGTATAGGCACTCATTCCTGCAGCACTGAGTGGAAGTGGGATAAAAATGCAGCACTGACCGAGATATAAAAGGGTTCATGTTGAAGACAGTATATACCAGACAGAGAAACACAATGATACGCCAAAAAAAACATTGTGGAGCAGCTCAGAGAGCACAAAGCAAACCCGCTGCAGATGTGTTGTTGCTGAATTTAGCAGTCAGACGGTGTTGGACTAAAGGTGGAGGAGCAGCTGAGAGACTTGTTTCTTCATCGTAACCTGCTGGGAACATGCTTCTGTACGAGAACAGAGCTGCGCTGACACGTGGAGGGATAACAGCTGAATTAAGTGCTGTGCTTCAAGATGTTACCGTAAAGAGGATGACAGGAGGGGTTTTTGCCTCACGTGGAGATATTCAACCGCCGACCCCTCTGGGCTGTTACAGAGCTACGATGATAAGTGGAGGTGCACCTTGAGATAAAGATGGGATTAATTTGTATCATCTTAAAGAGGATGATGTACAGACCTTTGCCTCACCTCAAGTAATAGTCATGGACCTCCTTCAGAGAGGTGCTGTAGGATCACTATAAGAGGATTAGCCTTGTAAAGAGGTCGATCCAGAGACCTCCGTGTCACCAAAGTGTCTGGGCTTATTAATACACCGAGAGTTAATAGCCTCTTTCCCCCTGCAAGGGCAAGTGAGCCCTCCACTGCGTCCATCAGAGGTCAGACATTAGCCATCAGCCGCCATGGGAATCCCCGCTCTGAAATCGATGGACGCTGCTCGGCTGCTTATTGCATCTGCGCCGCTTCTCGCCCAAAAAAGAAAATCCAAGAGGTTAGATTGTCGTGAAACAGGTAGAAAAGTGGAGTCTGGTTGAAATCTCAGGGTTACCTTGACAAACCATATATTTATGAAGACCCAATGAGTATTCATACTCTTTTTTTTTTCCATTCCAACGCCCGATTTCACATTCTCGTTACTTTACACACTCAGGCACACACACACCAGGGAGCAGCCGGTTCAATCACAGGCTTTTACTCTGAGCTTCACAGGAGCAATTGAGGGTTAGAATGTAATACGAGACTGAGAGGAGCGGTGTAGTGCTTTATTTGAAGCTACATCCCAGCGGCCATCAGGTCAGCAATCATCTCTGCTGGTAACAAGACTCAAGAAGGACCCAGAAAAAGGTTTGGAGATGCCCTGAGTGGTCAGAATGATGAGTAAGCCCTGGTAAAGCCTCGGCTGGCCCTGCTCAGCCCAGCAGTAATACTTTACCAGGGTTTTGGCAGGATTTACTGCGGCTTATAGGTGCCAGTGGGTGGGTTTTAAATATGGCAAGGGCTGGAAAACTCCAGGATCACTTAATCTTCATGTGTAAACAATTGAACTCCTTCTGAAAGTCTGTGAGAAGAACACACAACTAGATGCCATCAAAAGGAAATAGAGAAGTGGCTCAATGAAACCATGAAGCGACAAGCAAATGCACCAAAACTATAATTTAAACATTTGTGGGAATTGATTCATTCAAATCTAAAACTCAGCAGTAACTACTGCAGATATGAACATTGTGTGCATCGAATCTTTTCTTATTATTGTTTTAATTAATCGCTGTGACTCGTGTGCAGGAGGAGTTTGTGTGCGAGCCTCCGATGATAACTCGTCACACCTCCAAGATGTTTGTGATGGAGGGTCAGGAGGTGAGCCTGCGCTGCAAGTCCATCGGAGATCCCGAGCCGTCGACACATTGGGTCAGTCCTGACGGAAAGCTGATCGGTAACACGACCAGAACCGTCTGCTACGAGAACGGCTCGCTCGACATCCTCAAGGCCTCGGTCAAGGTAGAGACATAGTTTCATTTTCATGGATTCTGGTTATGTGTCGGTCTTTACATATGTATTTTATAACCGTGGTCAGAAAAACAAGGGTAAAAGTTGGGTCCTGTCTTCTGTGTCCAATGTTTTTTAGGATTCTGGAAAGTTCACGTGCATCGCATCTAACGCAGCCGGGGAGGCCACCGCTCCTGTCGAGTTAGTCGTCAACCCATCGCCACACTTTGACCCTAAACTGGACCCTGACCCGGGGCCTTCAGACATCCCCACATCTATCAAGTCCAACGTGAGCGGAGGTCAGGCGCGGTCCGACCAGCAGAGGGTCAGCGTGTCGCATCTAACATCCAGTTCTGCTACCATCAGATGGCCCCCGCAGAACCACATACCAGGAGTCCGCATGTACCAGATCCAGTACAACAGCTCTACAGACGATATACTTATATACAGGTAAGAGTGTGTGTGTGTGTGTGCGTGCTACACAAAGCTTGGACTATTGGTTGTCGAAACAAAACAACACTAGATAAAATACAGATTATTTTTGTGCCTGATGTTGCTACAGACGAGTTTTGTAATCAGAGCGAATAGATTTCGGACCTGCCGCTTGTCTCCTAGGGCCGCCATCTTGTTTCTGAATAGTCCGTGGACCAGCCCGTCCTGACCCACATTCCCCTCACATCTAGTACTTGTCTATTATTATCTGCAATGGAAATCATTTTATTTTATTTTAGACTGCTGTAGATAGTACCTTCTCTTCAGCTCCAGATATTTACACTTCGGGAAACATCCAAAGGAAGAATTGATGCCTTTATAGTTTCTCTGCGGCATCACGATGACATTTTCCAGATATCTGTTGCATCATTTCAGACACATTCCCTAAACTCAGCATGAGATCTTCGATAGCTTTGCAAACTTTGCGATCTATACCAGGATTCAAACTAAAGCTCTGCGGTCGAATTGATTTTGTTTTGTTTTGTTTCGTTGTTTATGATCTCGACATCACAAGTGAATTTTATTTTATTTTTTTGCTGTATCTGTGTCCATGCAGGCAGCTACCATCCGACTGTTGTCTCAGGTTGCTTAACACACCCAGTGTTGCAGTTGAAAGGGATGTTTTTGTGTTACGTTGGTTATTGTGGGTCTCCAGGTCGACACAGTAACAGCTGATTGTGTTTCTAACAGTGTGTTCGGCAGATGAGTTTGTTTCATTTGTGTGTGAGTCTGTGTGTTTATCCTTGGGGCTAGTTGTTTGTGTGTTTGTTTTTAACAGGTGAAAAGAAAATGTTCTTACAAGATAAAGTGTGTGTGTGTGTATGTGTGAGATTTCTCTTCCTATCCGTCCGTCTTTGCTCCATCACATATCATCCCTGTGTGGGTAGTTACCACCAAGGTCTTGCTGGCGTAGGAGGTTGTATCGCGGCTTTTCAGGCGATTTTCAGGAGGTTTTTTTGGGAGTGAACATCTCAGCGAGCAACAAAAGACGAGCTAACGGGAAAGAAAGATGATTTAGTTTCAGGTGGCTGGTGTCATTCTTTAGCTCCCTAAATATTCTGAGAAAAACATGGGAATAATTCTCATCACGAGTAGTTTGAGTAGTAGGTAGTCATTCAGAGCATAATCTGTTTGAATTCTGAAGTAAAAATCCATCCAGATTTTTATTACCTGCCTACAGAGATCCACTATTAATGAAAACCCTTCATCCTCCACCAGTGTGTTTCTCTCGGCCAAGAAATGACTATGTTTGAGCTCGAGGGGTTTGCATTGACAAATCAGGACCCTCAGAGGACTCAGGCATCAGACATGTAGGGACAAACTGTAGAGATGGAAAGTGCTGTAACAGAAACTAATGTAAAGGTTAATTAATCCCGCTGGGAAATCAGGTCGGTTCAGCAGCAAAAAGGCAGTTTCAGCGTTGATAAAGGAGCTGATAGTTGGAGCCTGCAATACACTATGAAGTATAATAAACATTAATGAGTAAACCAAGACAGAACATAAAGATGAATGTAAAGTAATGGCTTTCTACTCTTTTAAAACAAAGAATATGCAGAAAAATGTGCAGAGACAAAAGAAATCAATCACTGAACTTGCAGTAAAAATCAAATGTAAGTATTTTACAGAGAGTAAACCGTCCAAGCATGTTTACATCAGTGCAAATGAGCAGATGATGAGTCCCATTAATATATCTTATTAAATAGTGCATTTCTGAGAGGGTAAATGAGCAGTGAAACCTCCCTGAAGGAAACTTTCCGTCCGTCTCCCCTCACGATTCCTCCTGTGCGGCAGCTCGTGGATGTGATTTGTACTTCCTAATCACCAGATGTGGATTTCCGAGCATGTTTCAGTCTCCGGCTGCCAAGTGGCTGAGTGTGGACTCTCTATCAGCCCACGATGCTGAGAGACCGCAGGATGGTCCCATCAGCCACTTAGCCAGCGCTGTAACCTAGCAACGTCATTCAGACTGCATAATTGAGTGTTATTACAAAGCATTTGGAGGGTTGACAAATGACAGTTTGAAATGTGTCCGCGGCCGCGATGCTCATTTTAACCAAAGGCACTCAAGTGGCCATTTTCTTACCTTCAATTGGAGAGAGCACATGGTCGAGTGCGTCCAAATTGATGATTTCAGATTGATCCCTGGGGGGGGGGATGACCTAATCATTTTCCCATGGCAGCGAGCTGTTGCCCTCACAGCTCAGTGTTAGAATCACAGTCTGGTGTCAGCAGGCTAAACAAGAGGAGCCCGGGAACATTTATCCATTTTCATCTCAATCATTAAATGTGCATTTTTTACCCTGTTTGTCATATTATCCATACCATAGTTACAAGCCGCCAAGTTGTAGTTCAGAGTCAGAGATATAAATAAGTTTTGGCAGCTACAATATCAGAGACTGTTCACCCAGAAAAGTATCTGTCGTTTCCTCAAGTGCCAAAAAACTAAATATGTTGACTCTCCAGTGAGCGCGAGCAGCCGTAGTGATTCTCACTCCTGTGATTAAAAGAGGAAGACATTTGATGTCGTACAGCCACAAACCATCAGACTTTGACTTTAGGGAATATTCTTTTAAACATGAGAGTGACGGTGCCCCACCAAATCTTTTCTCTGAACCTGAACCTGTTTTTTTTAGCATAAAGCTAACTGAACCGTAACCGTAGGACTGTCACATCATCGGATGCTCTCAAAACATTTGCAGAAGATATTTGGGATGCAGATATTTGTGCCTCCCTTTATGATTCACTGTTGTGGCTAATTTATGCTTACATTCCATTAATCTTGTGTGACTTATAGTCATCACTACATCATAAAAGCTTTACAGTTTCAATATTTAGAGAAATGAAATCTCAGAGTGGAGATGAGTGGATTCTACATTTAGTTTTACTTCTTGAGCCTTTGTATCTGCAAACAGAGAGGAAGCTGCTGTACGGTTATTTTGTTTCTGTGTATTTCTGAGTATCTACAGTATTTACAGCAGGTACTGCCTCGCTCTTTTTTTGTTAAGATTCGCTCTACTGTGGCAGCCTGAAGGCACAGAGATACAGCCTTCTTGTGTTTCAAAGGTCAACGATCTGATTCTCCGGCTCGGTTGGGAAAGCCGGCGTATTCGAAGGAAGTGAAACAAAATCGCTCTCTCCTGCTTTTTATGCCAGCTGCCGTTGTTCCCCTGAGCTGCGTGTTTAGACCCTGCAGCTGCTCAGTATTTTCATTTATATTTAGTATATTATCACATGATTTTTGTTACATGAGGATCTTCAATCTGAAGCATCAGATGCTTTTTAGAAAACGTGTCCTTGGTGAAGAAATGCTGCACACATAATGTTATAGTGTTTCAGTAACACATAGACCCTTATATCAAGAACAGTATGTCTTCATTTGTGATTGTCTGGCAAGTACAAGTGTGTATCAGGAAAGTACACATACCTCAAAATTGTACCTGAGTAAATGTAGTTAGTTACTTTCAAACACAGTGTGTTACAGAAGAGCTGCACAACTTGTCAACTGCTAAAAAAAATCATGATTTGACAAAGTATGCATCAATCAACGCTTATGTAATCATCTTTTCGATCCAAATCAAATTTTTGGATCATTAACATTCATGATGATTACATCCAGTCTTTGTGCAGACACTTGGTCCCTGCTGGCCACCGTACACACTGTGATTGTAAGTGAATTAATGTCTGTTCCAGCAGGCAGTCGAGCTGTAGTCGTTTTGAGCTGGCAGTGGCAGTACTTACACTTTTGACTTTAAGAGCAAAACATTTTTTAAACCAAGTGGAGCTCTCTGGCAGAGTTATTGGCCTCTCCACTGTACGGTGTAATAGAAGAGACTCGTGACGCCCACTCTGCCCTCTCTGCCCCGCCTCTGCAGTCTGGTCGTCGGCTTTGCAGAGACTCTGCCCATCAGAGCGGCACCGAGCTGTTCATCATCACATACTGAGGCACGAACTGTACTCTGCAGCACTTCACATCTATTGTTGTAATTACTGTCACTTTCTGGCTCTTATTTTCTGAGCACCACGCAGTGGTCCCTGCTTTTCTGGCTGTTTCTCTTTAGGCTTTGTTAGTATGCATATTTATGTGATGTCAGGCAGAGCTCAGAGGTGAAGGTGTTTTGTTTCCCTGGTGTACTCGGGATTAGATCATATGAAGTGTTGAATATTTTAAGCAGCTGGTGTTGCGTACCTTTGCAGGCTGCGAGAGGGGCTGCAAATATGATGTGAAATGTAAGTAAGATATGTTCTATTATCCTCTCAGAAGTTAGTGTTCTTACTTCACTTGCTGTTAATGATTTGTGTCGATGCTACGTGCATTTTATTTTTACAGTTAACATACAAAATATTTGCTGAGGAGAGAAGAGAGCTGAGTGAGAATGTGGGGAACTGGAGGTTGTTGGAGGCTTTAAACATAAAAAAACACATCATTTTCTATCTTGTTTTCTATAACGGTTGTGCAGTGTCTCAGAAAATTGTGAAAATTGGCTATTAGCACATCACTGCAATCTCACAGCATCAAATCTGAAAGTGCCAATGCAAAGATAACATGAGTTTTTATTCTGGGAGACGTTTTTTCACACGTTGGTTGACTCGATATCCGTCTACCTGGATGGCCGACACCCATCGTAGACTCTTGACTCTGAGGTAAATGCGTCTAAAAATGATCCGTCTGCATTTTTACAGTAGTATACTTGAAAGGAGTGGATGACAGTGTGAGAAGATGAGTATCGAGCAGAGCATTTTGAAATCTACAGGAGGGCCTCTCTGCACCTCCTCTGCAGCTACAGTGCATCTTAAAATACCACAGTCAGAGCCGTTAAGCAGGGATGCAAAGGGGATGAATCTGCTGTTATGAGAAGTCAACAGCCACCAGCAGACATTTTGTACTGATTCTCATATGGACAACAAAGTAAGACATTATTTCTGTTTTCCTGACTCAAAGCTCATCAGTCCTGAGTTTCCAAGCCCTCATTAAAAACCGCTTCTCCCACGTGAAGTCAGCCTCCCTGCAAATGACTCGCCCAAACTGTGCATGGCCTTTTTCTAACCTTTTTTCTTTCCAGGGAAAGTCGAGTGAGTGAGCATGCCTGCTGTTATTCACTGGCCTGCTTCACATTCACATTTGGGAGCTGTCCAATTCTGCTGAACTGCATTAACTGTATGAACTGAGCAGCTGCAGTCAGCCGGTTGTGGAGCAGAGCAGCTCTGGGGTTCATCATGGAAGTAGTCGAGGGATGGTTGGAGGGAGGGAAAGAGCGGTTACTCATTCATTTTCCCAGCCGCTGATCTTCCAGTCCGAAGCCACCGGCTGTTCCCTGTAGGCTGCCGCTGCCCTATCATAATAGCACGACAAATGGAGCAATGAAACATTTTTAGAAGTTCAGTGACACATCATCACAGTTATCAGTGCTGCACATGCTGCATGGGAGCAGAGTTCAGATGAACAAATTATGCATTACAGATGAATTAGATGTTAAAATCTTCACCGGGTTTTTAAAATGTGGAAACTATCAACTGATTTTTCTCTTCCCGTTAGCGTAGCCTCTCCTCAGAGAGCTGTTAGCTCCGAGCTATTAGCTGTAACAGCGTCGGCAGAGACACGAGGAGAAGGAACACAGGAAGCAAACATACATTTTTAAATATAAATGCATCCACAACAGACGAGGCCACTTTATGGACACATTAGTGAAAATAAAGGAGGAACGGCACAGAGAAAATCAGTTTAGATTTACATTTCCTTGTGTTTAAGAGTTAGATTGACAGCGATGCAACCGACAGAATTAATGTTTACAGTGTGATATGTTGATATATTTCTTTGTGTCCCATGTTTACTTTAAGATAAAAGTTTTCAAGATGTGACATTGTTAAGATGAGTTTAGTTTGTAGTTGCCATCGACATTACATCACATGTACATTACAAACAAAATGTGTATTTCTGCATTATGTTTGTTAATATCGGAAAATGTTTATGATTCCTGGCTCTTCATTGACAACATATTTATTATATTTTGTTGTTTTGTTGAACAACAAAATACAGTGTGATGAAGGTTTTTGCGGTTCTGTTTGGGAACCTTTGGTTAAGGTCTTAGAGAGATTATGGTCTGACGCGTGAGTCGTTGCATGTTGATTTCTGTTGAATAATTCAAGCCGCCATCTGGAACAAAAAAAATGTAACTACCATAAACTCCAAGACACATACGGCAAAACAAATCAACCCAGTCGAATGATCATTTTGAGGAGTTCCAGTTTCTGCCTTGGCTGTGAATGTAAGGAGAAAGAAAACCAGTGGCAGCGAGTGAGAAGTGTGATGGAGGACGGAGAGAGAGAGAGTTGAACAGTGGTATTAATGGTGCAGTCGGACCAGAGGGTTAACCGCCTCGCTTCCCTCTCAGCACCTCTTTCCTTCTTCCTCCTGCTCTCTGCTGTGTTTTTTTTTTTCATATCAGTTTCCTCGCACACTCAGGTTCTTTCAGTTCAACGTGCTGCGCTGGCAGAAAAGTCGAGAACCGAAGCTGAGAGATAACAGATCGACATTTCCTCCTCTCTCTCTCTCTTCCTGTGTCTGTAGGACTCTCAGTGGAGGTGGGGGGATGGAGGAAGAGAGGAAACGTTTTATTTTTATTCTCTCCTCCTTCTCAATTCTGCCCCAGGGCAAGAATAACCTGACCAGCTTTATCCTTCACCTCTCTGCCCCCCCCCCCCCCTCCCGCTCTCACACACTCTAAGGATTATGGGTCCAGGGAGAGATCAACCTCTGTCAGAACTAGGAAATGAATCTATTGATTCTCCCTCCTTTAATATTCTCGGCTGCTTCTCTTTCTCTTTCTGTCCTGAACCAGGAATTTGTGTGTGTGTGTGTGTGTGTGTGTGTGTGTGTGTGTGTGTGTGTGTGTGTGTGTGTGTGTGTGTGTCCATGTCTGCATGCAATAAAGCACAGTGTGAAAGAGAGTGTGTGTGTGTGTGTGTGTGCTAGCTTTCTAATTACCATCCTGCCCGGCTCTCGAAGGAGAGATTAAAGAAGCGAGAGAGGCAGAATAGAAAACTAGAAATGCAGTGATGGAGGAGGGATGGATTGATGCGGCGCCATGAAGAAGAGAGGACTCAGCTGATGCACAGATAGGTGGAAGGAAGAGAGGATGGAAGGAATGAGAGAAGGGAACGCCAGCTGATCATATTCTGCTGAGATGTTGAGGCATCAGCTTTCCTCTCTTTACTACTCCCCCTTTTTCCTCCTACCTCCGTTTTTCTGCCACTCCTTTAAAAAGTCACTGTAATGTCATCTTCTTTACCTTTTTTTCTTCCCTCACTCCATCATAATACCTCCGTATGCAGTCATCCCTCCTGCCCTCCCTCGTCTTTCCTCTCCTCCCTCTGCTCTCCATCCATCAGCCAAATGTCACTTTGTCCCGCCGGGTCTCCAGTTTGGAAACATGCGGTATGGGAGATGACAGCAGGGCTTTTAGGCTGAGATCAAATCAAAAGGTTTTCTCTCCTGCTCAGACTCGCTGCTCTCAGTGTCTGAGCTGCAGACAGCAGGAGGTCAAATGTTGCATCATCCTCTCCGCTACATAAAAGTTAAAACAAAGTTAGAAATTTATGTCTGAAGAAAATTATCACCAGAGGCTTTTTTTTTTTTTTGTGGCTCTGAAAAGGAAAGTGTGTGGAAAGTTTAGTTCTGAAACATTATTTGATTTTGGTGCCAAATCTCACGACTTTGAGATTGATACTCATGTTAAATGTAGTAGATTCAATGAGGAATTAAGAAAGGAGCAAGTACATGAAATTTGCAGTATGTGCCACTTTCTACCTCTCTCTTTTACTTATACTCACTACAAATAAATAATAGCATCACACTTGTAATAAAGTAGTTTTTCTAGTGTTGTGCCTATAATTTTACTCGAGTGAAGGATGTGAATTCTTCCTTCTCCACTGAGTATATATATAAAAATCGAGAAATAAGAAAAAGATTAAAGAGAAAGTATAATTTACGATGAGATTCAGATGAGTTTGCCCACATAGCCTGAGGCTGCATTCTTTTATGCTAACTGTGAGCATTTTATTTTTAATTCAGCCTTTTATTACCAGGAGATTCGACACTGAGAAGCTGAAGATAATGAGAAGAATACAAACCCTCTGATCACTTGGACAACATGACCTTTCCTGTGGTGCCATCATTAGGGTAAACCCAGTAACTTCAGTCTGTACGTAATCAGCAGAGTGAACGTGTCTCTGTCCAAGTCATTCATTCTCTCCCCCACACGGCCGTAATACAGCGGACCGGTGTCTATATCTGACACCATTATCTCCTGACCTCGCTCACCTGCCTCGGCCGTTCACTCACCTTCTCGTTACCAAACACGGCAGCGGCCATGACACTAACGGTGCCTCCTCAACACACCCCTTCCTGCATGTGTGTAATAAGTTCCCGCAGTAGAGCCAACCTGAGGCCACGCTGACCTTTTCCCACTAATGATGGCCTCTCTCTTCTCTGCCAGCTGTCGCTCTTTTTATCTTCCACTCACTCTCTCTTCGTCTCACTCACTCGCTTCCTCTGCATGTCAGGACTTTTAATCTCTCTCTGTTTCCACACAGAGTCCAGAGCAAGTTTTGTATACACTTTTTAATATTTAAGTCAAATTAAATCTGAAATAAAGGGGAGTTATTTTCATTCAGTGGAGTTTCAGACAACCGAATGTGTTTTGTAGAAGCCAAAAACACAAAAAAAACAAAGATAAACAGGCTTTGTTGCTTCCTCGGTTCTGTTGTTAAGGTAAAAATTCGGCCTCTTGAGTTGATCTGTGATAAACTAAACACGACATCAGCTCCTTTTTTTGCAACTTCGCATCTTTCTGGAATTCTGTTTTTATGATTGTTTAAAAAAGCTAATATTTTCTTTCCCTCTCCACTAATCAGTTTCACCCTGAGGCCAGACTATCCTGCCGTTTCCTTAGAAAGTCCTGAAAGCCTTTTATTGGGACCAGTTCACCCATTACAACAAAATATAATTAGACCGTATGCAGCCATGCAGATAGTTCTGGTTCAGTAGGCTGAGTTTTTATAAGATGTGTAGACAGAGGAGATGAATAGAGTCTTTAACCAAACTGTTTTTACTTTTTCTTCAGTAGAAAGTAGAAGGAGGAAGAACTGCAGACAGTTGCGTCTGTAGTGAGGATATTGTTTCTGTAAAAACACACAGTTGTTGAGTTTTTCAGTGCAGTGAATCAGTCGGTTCACCTCCTTGTTGTTTTGGGGCTGATGTGAAACATCACAGCAGCAGCAGCACAGATCTGAAGAGCTCAGCAGATACAGAAGAAGTTGTCTCAGTTTTTAGACTGTATGTATCTCAGGAACTTTTCACATTGCACATCTATATGAACATGTACATGCACACTGATCCATCTGTTGTGTGTGTGTGTATAAAGTATTTCTATTTTATTTAATTTATCCTACATTTAATTTCTGTTCTCACACTGCTGCTGTTTCCCTTGTGCTGCGGTGTCGAGTTGAATTTTACCTGCGGGGGATCAACAAAGGTTGAGTTGTGTTTGCGGTTTTCATTCCGTGTGTGATTCTTTGTGTTTGAGCCGACTATGACTTGACTGCGATTCATTCAGAGATTGTTGGATTTTTCTTCAGCTGTGTCTGCTTTCATTCGCACCATCTGTGTGACACCAAACACACATTTCTGTGTGTTGGGTTGTAAATGAGCCATGATATTAAACATGTGCCTGGACAGGTTTTGTGCTAATTTTCTTTTCTGTCCTTCTCTTCATCCAGACAAGGAGGCTTGTTGTTCATCTACCCATCCTCCTCGTCTTCCTCATTTATTTGCCTCCCCCTCTTCTCCTGCACTCAATTTCTCTCGTCTCTGTTATTCGCTCCTTTGCTCTGTGCCTTTCCTTATTGATATTCACTGGATGAGAGGCGATGAAACTGAGGATATGCAGAGAAACTCTCACCCTGACCTTGTGTAGGCAGTGAAGGGAATAATCCATGTATCTTTTATATCTTTAGTGTCACTTGGAATCTCCAAAGTCACCTTTTCAGGAATTTGAAACAAATCGAAAAGCAAAATAGAAATGAGAAAATAGAAAGAGAGTTTTATTTCTGCTGTAGTTCTGATTATGATTTATTTCATAATTAATTGTCAAGTTTGGTTTAATCTTTGCTTTCTGTCTTCCTCTGTGACAGTGAACTCAGTCCGATCTTTAGGTTGTGGATGAATCAAGATGTAAAAGGACATCACCTTGCTAAACGATTAATTGAGGAAATAAGTCCTGAATAGAATGATTCATAAACCATGTCAGGTGTCATATTTGCTCATTAATATTTGGTTCTTGTGCTGGATTATTGTTGAGCTCTCACTCTGCTTCCATCAGCTCGGTGTCTCAGATGGTTGACAGCCCGCCAGGTGCCTCCCTCAGGTTCAGGTCTAATTGTATAGCTCTGACTCACTGCTGTCAATTACACACTCGGCTTGTTGGCCCGCTCTCACCCCCTGTAGGGTTTTATATTGGTACACCTTATTTCAAAAAGCCGGTCTGCTCCCATCATGTGGAAAAACACTGGACGGTTTAAAGGACATTGTTTCTGTCAATGCAGATATACAAAAAAGCATGGCTATGTTTTAGGATGCCACACATTTATCTTTAAGTACCCTTGTTGCTGTTTTCAAAACATGCTGTGTGTCTTTAACTGTGGTTTTTGTGTTGCTGCTCTAAAATAACCCAGCTGAGGTGGCGTCTAACTCTCAGATCCCAACCGGTCCAAACTGCGGCAACAACAAGTGATTCATGTCACTAGACTCAAACCCTTGAATCAGCTGTACCACTGATTCAGTGACGTGGTGCTACTATCTTAAATATACATGAGATGTTTGCAGACGTAGTACCTTAATCCTTCCATGGAAAAAATACATTTCTCGACAGATTTCTAAGTTATAACCAGATAGGAGTATACTAATGTGGTTCATGGTTATCCAGTTATTAGTCACACCCTACACATCATCTCTTCGATGCGCTTGCCTGCTGGACGACATCATGAATGACTCATTTGAATGAATTCTATAGTTTAGCACAGGATGTACAGTACAGCCAACACAGGAGTCGAACCTGTGACCTTTCCTCTAAAGAAAATAAAAGGTATGTGCTGGTGTTTCCAGAAGCAGGTTGAACTACATTTCTCTCAGTTGAGGACTGTGTCATTTCAATAATGGAGCATAAAACGAATGGAGGCTTACAGCCATTTCATACATATAGAACGTGAGAACAGAGCGGTCTGTGTGAAATGTAACCCGAGTGATGGCTTGGATTTAGTGCTGGGCCTCGTATGAAATCCTGAGTGGCTCTATTTTATACAGCTGTGGCCTCTACATTATTCACAGATCTGTCACGAGCAGGCAGAGGGGCAACACTCCAGGTTATGCCTCTCTCTAAATCCTACATGTCACCTGATCTATTTCATTTCATTATGAGCATTGCATTATTCAAAACCTTAGATACAGACACCGCGCTGACACAGTTAAACTGCAATTATCTTGGATCTTTACTGATATTCATTATGCAAGATTAAAGCTTGTTCCTTGCCCATGGCAAGGGTAGCACAGTTTGAAGCTATAGTCTGAAGAATATCCTTAACGGGGTTGTACGTTACTGTAGCTACTCGTTCCATTTAGATAGATAGATATACTTTATTGATCCCAAGCTGGGAAATTTCGGATTTTGTGTGCATTATAACTCAGCATGCTTCAAAATACACTAAGATGCCGAATTTAGACGAGGACAAAACATTTCTTTGTCAGTCCTGTATAAGCAGATGAGCTATAAATGGTTAGCAATCCTTAATGTCTGTTTTAATCAGAAAGAATTATTGCATTGGGAAAAGAAAATTGGACTTTATAGATTATGTACCTTTTATATTTACATGTGTACATTTCATGAAACAAACATCCAGTCTGTCTCCATACAGTGGCACTCAAATCTTAATCAGCACTGGGTGAATAACTCATTAAGCTCAACTCATATTTTATAAATTGGGCAAAACTTTGTGTAAAGCAGTGAAAGTTCCTGACTGAAAACTACAACAACATCAGAAAAACAAATCTGAGATGTTGAGAATGAAGTTATGATACTTGGAGAAAAAAGTCGTAATATCATCGGCATAAAGTCGAAATAAATATCACAATAATAAAGTTGTGATATTTTTTTACGACTTTATTTAAAGAGTTTTTCAACTTGTATAACCACATACACACAGACAGATACGCACACATTGAGACGAAAAAGGTTCAATACATGTGTATTGATTGTAGCAGCAGTGGGCTCAGTAAGATGGCATGAAACCAATCCTCTTACATGACTGATAAATACAGACCATATTTTAGAGAATTTGTCATTAGATCCATTCAAGTATGTCTCATTTTCTCGGGCTGGAGCGATGACAGCGCCTCCTGTATTCATCTCTTGAAAGGTGGTTATTTGTCAGACATCCAATTTATCAGCGTCAGTCTGCGTTCTGTGAGACTACTGAATGCTAAGTCGTAATTTTATAAATGAAAATATCCCGTCGACTGGGCTGCTGTAAAGAGAGTCACGGATGGATTTGTCCTTGCAGTTGCTCTCTCTTTATTTCTTCCTCAGCTTTAAGCCGTAACGGTGAGTTAGTGACGACTTCTGCCCTTTGAGCCGCTCAGAGAGTCGAATGGCCGACCCTCGACAGTGTTGTTCTTTCTGCTGTGTGAAGTTCTGTATGGAAGCCTCGGGCTGAAACATGACATACCTCGAGCAACAGCAAGGCCACAGGCAATAATGGTGTGTGTGTGTTGTTTGTGTGTGTGTGTGTGTGCGTGTGTTAAAGAGAGAGAGCCTTCGGCGTTCGTTCAACCATTAGTCTGACGCAGAACACTGCAGCACTTATAGACCAGACCTCAATAATAGAGCGACTGCCTCTCTAGTACACACACGAACACAAACACACACTCCTGCAGTCGTACACATCGTCAGGCACTTTACACACAGTATCTCTCTATCTTTTTCCTTTTACCCTCTCACCATGTTTCCCTCTAAAACACACACACACACACACACACGATGCCCAGCGGGTCGGGCTCGGCTTTATAATTCCATTCCTTGTCTGGTCACCTCCGCTCCACTGTTGATAAATAGGCACTGCTCTGCACCGGCTGACACCTGAATAATATATAGGACACACACACACATACGCACACAGAGGACACACACAGACCCACAGGTACACAAAGACAAAGGATGCATACACACACACACACACAGAGGACACACACAGACCCACAGGTACACAAAGACAAAGGATGCACACACACACACACACACACACACACACACACACACACTGTATAGAGAGAATACAGTTGTAAACAGGGTCACCAACACGAATACATAAACGCTCTCTCACTCTTTCTGTCGCTGAATTCAGCTGCTGTCGCCGTGACGGAGTACAGTACTCATCAAAAACAACGCTGCGAGGTCGACCCTGTAATTTTTAAAGCACCATCATTATGAAATTGATATGACAACAGAAGAGGTTGGTCTCCTGTTTACAAGCGTTTCTCTCACTGGTCCCGCACCACGAGTTCTGGCTGTCACGATGTCATCATCACAGAGGAAGGTTTCACAAACAGAGAACAGAAAGAGTCATAATTGACCTCGTTTGCAGTTCAAGTTGTCCTGGCAACAGTTACACAGAAGTGTCTCATAGTGGCGGTCGATGGGGAAAATGCTTTTTGGCCGCTGGGGAATTCTGGTCTTATCTATGATTTATTATCCACATCCTAAATCTCTATTTAACCGTAGTTAAATCAGAGATGCTTCAAGCTGATTTTTTTAAGCTAAATCCACGGTTGGCCCATTATTATCTGGCATTTGGTTTGTTTCAACACATCCTCATGCCTTAACGTCTGAATATGTTGACTGTCGGTGTCTCCCAAAGCGAGTTGTACATCACTGTTCCCAAAACAGCGTTACCATGACAGCATGACAGCAACACACTTACAGAACCTCTGTTGTAAAGTCGGTTTAAAATCGCTTTGCCACTTCTGAACAAAACTCACCCCCGACTTTCTTATGTGGGCTGTTCACTCTTTATACTTCTTCTCCTCACTTCCTTTTATGCAGATGTCAAAAATCACAGTAGTCACTTGAGGTTGCCGCCTAACAACAAATGTAAATACGGGTTATAATGAGCAACTTTGATCTTCAACCTATTTGGTCGTTTTCTTGCTTGAGTGTTTGGTTTCCTCTTTCTTCACCTGGATGGTCTCTCAGTGTACGTCTGCTGCTTGGTTCTGGACAGAAGTGTGTTTATTAGGCTTTATTACATTTAGTTTGTGGCCCCTTCTGGACACACTGAGACCAAACCAGACAGTAAACATGCTATAAAAATCCAAACCATGAGCGAAAAGGCTGAAATAGCTGCCGGGCTGATGATCCTTCTCTCGAGTTACATATTTCACATCACACAGTATCAGTTGAGTCGATGGTTATAAAATCATGAGATGTAGGTGTAGCTGTAAGATGAAAGGTGTGTGTGTATGTGTGTGTCCTCACTGTTTGTCTGGCTGTATTTGTGAGTGTGTGTGGATGGTGGATGAGTCGGTCCAGTGTTCGCAGTAATCTCGGTGTTTCAGAGGGTGGCCTAGTTCACAGCTCCCATGTTTCTCTGCTCACTTATTATTCCATCGATAACATCTCTCTCTCACTGCAGCCCAGAATACTCCGTCTTTGTTCTCCTTTTCTCATCTACTTTTTACAAGCTGTTCTCTCGTCCTTCCTCCGTCATTATCTGTTCTCAAATTAGTTTAAGGAATCAGAGGCTCTCGATCATCTTAAGGGTGGCACGGTAAAAAATCCTTTCCTGCTGTGTTTTTTTGTTGGGGGGGGGTTGGATTGGAAGCAGCCGCTGCAGGTCCACGCAGCAGCTTTTGTTTCAAGAGTTTAAAAAGGTAAAATCCTCAACATCCTGCACTGAAGAGAGCGAAACAACTGAGATAAAGCAATTATCTTATGCACCACTGAAAGTGGAGAAAACGTGACTCTTAAGCAAATCACATCTAGTCACGGTCGGTGCAGGACCGTGAACACGTGCAACAGTGAAGCTCATTGATGTGTTTCAACAGTGGACGACATAATACTTTGTTAGGAGGATCAACTCAGGGTTGATTTGACACTTTTTGTGAAATTTAGTGATAATTATTCTTCTGCTACTTCTGCTGTTGACCTCCCATTTCCCTGCATAGCAATTGTCTGACGAATTTAAATATACAGGCAGCAGCAGCGGCGTGTGAACAGAAGTTAATGTTGTTGTGTTTTCTGCTTTTGTGGTTTTGGTTTCAGTTCAGAAGATGTGATTTCAGTTTTGTTGTTGTGTCTTCTCTTATGTCAATTTGATTTGCTATTTCCACTTCAGGGCCACCGTAGCCTCTGACGCGAAACTGAAATGTTTTTAAAGTTTGGATATTCTCTTTGGATCTCTGCTCATGTCTTTGTTTCGGCTCATGTTTCTGTTATTTCTTCCTGAGCAGCGCCTCGTCTTCCTCTTTCTCTGCGGCGTCCACTGTGACATTTCTTTATTTACAGCGTCCTCACGTCCCTCTCTGTCTTTTCTGTCCTGTCTCAACTTGTCTCCTTCCTCTCATCCCCTCTCCTCAGCATCTTCTTCTCTTTTCACCATGTTCTTCTTTCCGTCTTTCATTCTCACCACCACTCTGTCTTTAATCTCACTCTGCCTTGTACCCTTTGATTTCCAAGTTGGAAATTGAAAGAGCTACTTCACTTTCCATCCCCTCTTCTCTTTTGCACTGTCTGTCTTTCCTCTGTGTGTATATTCTCTCCACTTCAATTTTCTACTTCAACCTTTATCTTTTGTATTATAGGAAAACCCATCTGCTCTGCTCTTTACCTGAACATTGTGTTAGATCCCTGCCTCTGTTTCTCTCCTGGAACAACTGGAGCAGAACTCATCACAACCAGCAAAGCTGCAATATCACAATAACACGTATAGGCGAGGACTTGATTAGATAGAGACGGGTTGAGACAGAAAGATGAGGGGAAGGTGCATTTAGTTTAAAGGTAAATGATGAAATATACCAGGACAAACAAAAGAATTAAACTAAACTGTGTGAACTAAATACAGCTGAACCGTTTTGACTAACATCATCATGAAACTTCCCCCAACATTAAGGTCATGTTTGTTATTAAGTTTTATGAAATTCAGTATTTACCCATGCAGATGATATATTATCGAATGAAATGTATATTACACTGGAAGAAGCTAGGTTCTATATTCTTCTCTTTTTGTTGACGTATTAGAGTCTGAGGGTTATACACACGGGATTTATATATATATATATATATATATATATATATATATATATATATATATATATATATATATATATATATATATATATATATATATATATATATATATATCTTTGTATCACTCCATAAATCAAATGCCACTAAACACTGCTAGATGAGACTTAAAACTGGAAGGTTTGGTGAATGTAAGTGCTGCTGAAGTGGAGATTTCAGTCTGAGAAATGCTAATAGCTAAATGCTAATTTTGAGAAAAAGCCCTTTTAAATGTAACATTTTTTTTTAAAATACCAGAAGTGGTGATTAGGGTAAAATGAATTAATTTAACTTATAGATTTCAACATGAAATTATTTTTGTATTACAAGTTTTCTGATATTTCATGTCTAAATACACAAGCGAGGCTGTTTAATTGAAAATGCACTCGGGTTGTGGCGCTTCAGACCCAGTTAGCAGAACAAGGAGAGCACATGTTAATACTGGTGAGCATGTGCCCTTCATTCTGTGATGGAAAATGACTTTATCTGTTGCTGCTGCATGATGAGACCAGCTGTTGTTTTTGCCACAGCCTCTGTCCCTGTAGAGTTTATGAGTGCAATCTGAATTCATCTCAGCAGACCTGCAGATTGTTGTGTGTCGTCTCTCCTCTCCACACAGACTCAGAGAACATCTACCCGCCACAATGAGCGCAGCTGATCCCCGACACACACTCGTACTGTCTGATCATCGTCGTGTCGTTTGCAGTGTGAAACATTCATGAAATAATCAGTATATGTGAGTTATTTGGACGTGATTTGGACATTTCTAACTGGGGTCACACCCCACAGCATTTACAGCCTACGCTAATTTACCGTGTCTGTTCCCTAGATGGGCCTTTTTAAAATACATAAAACTCAACAACAAATATACAAGAGACGATGCAAACACAATCTCAGAAATAAATCCATCAACCTAAGATGTACCGTGTCACTTTGAGAGGGTCCCATTCGATCAGCCAAAGACTTGATATGACTTCAACACCTTGAATATTAAATTATTCATCCCCTGAAAGAACTTGTGTGTATTTTTAATACTTTTTTAATTCCAATTAGCCTCTGAAGACTTCTGACTTTATTGGAGACTTTATTAAGAGACTTAAAAATAGCTCTGAAAAAAAAAAAAAAATAAAAATATATATAGGACAAATGAGGCAAACCCTAAAAATCCTAATAGTAGTTTCTGTTCCCAGAGTTCAAGATTTAACTCTGTGAAGCTGAGTAGTGAGAACAGTGCTGAGGCTGTCAGAGTCATGAGACTGACTCCCTGACAACAGTGAAGATGTGCTCTAATAGTTTTGATAATAACAGGCCTAGCACAGCAATAATATGACTAATAGTTTTGTAAAATAACTTTCTCTCAGTTGTTGTATGAGGGAGAAAATACTTAGACATGTGTTGTTGAGTGTCTGGTTCAGCAAACAGCAGCAGACCTCTCACCTGTCGCTCTCCATGTCCTCCAGTTTATGTTTTGCTCCTTTTGTAGCTCAGTGGTTAAACTCTGTTTCCATCGTCACCTCAGCAGCGTTCAAGAGCGTATGAATGTTGTTTGAACCCTTGTCGTCCTACAAAAATACAGATGAGGACAGTGTAAAATAACATGTCTTTGTCTTCCTCTCGTTCAGGATGATCCCAGCCAACCACAAGAACTTCCTGCTGAGTGACCTGGCATCATCACGGGACTACGAGCTGTGTGTTCTGGCTGTGTACGATGACGGCATCACCGCCCTGACCGGCACCAAGCTGGTGGGCTGCGTGTCCTTCAGCACGGAGCGGGAGTACGGAGACTGTCACTCCATACGAGACCAGGTCAGCGTGTTAAAGTTTCACCTGTACCAGCCCGACCACGTATACAGCTGAACAGTCCTTTATCTCGCAGGTCCAAGAGTTGCTTGACTTCTTAAAAGGGGTAATCCGGTTTTCTAATTATCAGGGATACGGAGACAACGTTTAATTAACGAATTCTTGTTCTTTTGTTCCACAGCATCGCTCAGCTGCAGCTGTGTGTGCACGGTGTGTGTGTGTGTGGCTGTAACTTACAAACAAGTCTACAGTTTTAAATGAAGAAATAAACGTCTCCATAATAAATGAACAATGCTTAGTCATTAAGTGTGTTGCAGGAGTTTCTTAGAGTCAACCAAGTCTAAGAATATATACTCAACTACTGTATTTACCTCCACTTCAGAAGGGACATGTAATTTTTACTACAGTTTGACAGCTTCAGTTACTACACCCAAAAATGAACATTCAGTCATCGTCTCCTCCTCCATGATGATGAAAAGTGTTGTAGTCCACAAAACATTTCTGGAGCTTCACAGTAAAACAGAGTTTTAACACATCGACAACAGAAGTAGCTGGAGACTTGATTTAAAATGGAAAACTCATCCAGTGTAGTTGGCGGCTGTGTCCCAGTTCAGGCTCTGCATCCTTCGAAGGACCTGGCCTTTTAAGAGTCCTTCAGAGAAACCTTGACCTTGTATGTGGCCATTTTCTTTCTTTCTTTCTGCTTTTTTGGGCGCGCAAAGAATTTGGGGAAATGTGAGGCCACGAAGGATCGTAGCGGTACGTCCTCCAAAAACAGAGAAAAAAGGAGCGTTTGTGGGCTGCGTCTGGAGGAGCCTTTGGATTTGAACAGCCTTCCACAGCGTTGTGACGTAATTGGCCTTCAAATGCTCCTCCAAAGGATGCTGAAGACATTATTTGCTCCCTTTTTTTAAGCTGAAATCTTCACTGCTTTTATCTCCGTACTTTTTTATTTAGATTGACTTAAACATTTGATTCCAAGGTTGGGAATGAAATTTGAAATAGATGTCATCAGCCGGCTTTAAAACGTTCATTAACTTTCAATCTGTGTTATTTTAACTCTGACTTGGAGAAGAGATCTGACCCTGCACACCAGGCTGAACATGTTTCTGATCTTTTCTTCCAGTTCCTGGGAGGCACCATGATCATCATTATTGGCGGGATCATTGTGGCCTCTGTCCTCGTCTTCATCTTCATCCTCCTGATGAAGTACAAGCTGCACAGTAACCACTACAAGCAGAAGGCCGCCGCACGCCACGCCAACGTCTGCTCCCAGACCAATGGAGGAGGAGGAGGAGGAGCCAACGTCCTCGCTCTGCCTCCATCGTCCTCCTCTGCAGGGCAGGGTAACTAGACGGACAAGAAGGAGAAAATATGTGACTTCTCTTTGTCGTCCGCGGCTCATAATCTGACTCCATCTTGTTGTCTCTTAGGTGGCGCTAATAAAAACTCCCAACCGTCGTCGTCAACAGAGGGGATGGGAGGAGCGTCTCTTCGAGGGACGACTGTAGTGGATTTAAATCCCACCCATGACGATGACGCCATCTCCCAATAACACACGAGAAACTGTCAATCAAATCCACAACCCACCAATCTCTTAGTCCAAACCAATACTCCACTCCCCCCCTATTTTTTTTTTTTTTTTTATTTGTTGCTGGTGCCTGGAGCCAAACTCCACTTTTACGCCGAGGAGCAGCTCCTGTCATTGGTGAGTAGCTGCTGTGGGGCAGGTTCAGGTGGGAGGAGGGGAGGACAAAGTTCACAAGCAGTCTAAACTGTTTAAGATGTTATTATCGACCATAAACCTGTTAATTATTCTATCATCAGCACTTTAAGGACTAATGAGGGCCTTCTTATCCATTAAGTGAAGTTTTCACAGCAGGTTAAACTCAATATAAAGCGTTAACAGGGGAGACGGGACCTCTCGAGGGATCTTTGGCGTTCTTGCAGACTCTCACGTGGTTTTTCCTGCTGCCATACTGAATGAATTCAATTAAATTCTGTACACAGAGGTGCAGCCAGAGAGACGAGGGAGGTGAGAGAGAGAGAGAGAGAGACAGAGACAGAGAGAGAGAGAGAGTTTCAGTCGAAGTTTGTTTGAAATTGAAATGTGAAACAGACAGGTGCTGAGAGAGACAGTGACGGAGGGAACAGGCAGGAGGCTGCTTTAGTAAATCATGCGGACAAAGTTCATTCAGCCTGCGTGACTGAGCACCGCCTGAACACTCTTCCATTAGAAATACACTTTCATGAACAGTCACTCACCTGGATAAGTCCCACACAAACACTCGAGTACTCACACACACACCTCTGTGTTACAGGTACACGGGGCTGCTACCTCAGGTTGAATGGACGAGGCACTCAGGGTATCACAGAGAGCTGTATTTTCCTGTCAAGTCAGTCGGACGAGGTGTCCTTTTATCAAAATATAGTTTAGTGCAAGCAATAAATCTACTTTCCTGGCAACACCTGAGGGTTTGACTAATAGCCGGAGCATTTATAACAGTCCCATTAAGTTCGTAGATGTTGTTCACTGCTCCAGTAAATAGACTGAGTCACTGTGACGTCGATAACAAAACCAGGAGGAGGAGATGTGTGAAATCGGCAAAATTGTTTAATGTTGTGGTCATTTTTCAGCTGCAACTCTAACATTTAAAGACATGTATATAGTTAAACGTGTCGGTCCGACCTCGTTGATGTTTCTACTGTATTTATTTTATGTTCTGTGTTGCTTCGTTTGCATCTTCAGGAGCATCTCGGCTTAGCTGCTAGTTTGTCTTTAGCCTGCAGCCCAACAGAAATATTGAAATATAAATATATGAAATATTCTTTATTAAGAAGGTGGTTCAGTGTCAAACATGCATTCTAGATGAATTAGCTGTATACATGTTGCTGGAAACATTATACAGAATAAAGGCTGAGTCGCCAACCTCTTCTTCCGCCCAGTGATTTAATTAAACACGACACAACACGACAGATAAAGTCACTGAAGGTAACAGTGGCGTTCAGGATAAAGTCCCTGATGGACTTTTCTGCGAGCTGGTTACTGTCAGTGTGAGTAAATTCACAGCTCAGCCAGAGCTAATATTCAAATTTCACTGATTTTAACAAGTTAAAATGAGGGGACGTTATGAGTGGAGTTGTCGTCGTCTATCAGATAATCCCTTCACGATATTCATGTTGATGAGGTTATTCCAGATCATGCTGTGACCTCTGATTGTTTGATAGGATTCTTCTGTACAGACTCCCATTCACAATTAAAAGGAACACGAAGGTTTTCCACTTTTTTTTTACTCACTCCCTGTCTCACCTGCGTCCCTACCTTGGCCAACACATTCACCTCTAGTCCTTCCTTGTTCAGCTTCCCTCTCATTCTCGCGCTCCCTCCCTCTTCATCCCTCCGTCCCTGTAGTCATTTGTTTGATTTTAATGAGTTGTTTTGTTTTGATGTCTTCCTTCATCTCGCCGCTACTTTCATTTCTGAGTTCAAGGTCGTTTTGTTTGTCTGTTATCGTCCGCCATAGCTTTTCTCTTTATCTTGTGATATTCCTGCTACCAATTTCACTCTCAAATTGAGATGTATACCCTATCGTGTGGTATCTATCAAAGCCTCGGGAGGATTTTCTCCTCCTCACACAATTTATGAGCTGTTTCTTTTCTTTTTTTATCTCTGTGAAAATTGAATATTGGTTCTGCGTAGTTCCACGGACGGAGCGTGACCAAAACGCTGAGAGGGTGAGCCCTGTTTTCAGTGTTTAACCAAACAGGCAGAACAAGTTGTTTGTGCCTGTGGTTCACATGTCATGTGTGACGAGTGCAGACTCCGTTTGACCGTTTTATTTCTGTTTCTCTTGATTCGCTGAAAAAGTTTTACAAGCAACACGACAGAAGAACTCTTCTTCTGTATCGTGAGAGTCCATTACGACCCGGCTTAAGTTGTCGGTACTTGGATTGAGACTTGGTATTGATATGCAATCTGGATCTCAGCCAGGTGTAAAGCAGCAGAATATAATACATATAAAATTGATACAGATAAATTGAAATTCGGTCCGCCTCTTCCAGCTGCAACAATAAAGTGATAAAGAAATCCAGTAGAGTAATTTAGGCAGACATTATTCAGAAATGGGCTCTTATGCATAATGCAAACTTTCAGCATAATGTAATATATTGTTTAACTCTAACTTTTAAGTTAACTTTGAAGATGCAGTATTAAAGACTTTGCTACCTGTAACCGCTAACTGTATTCTGTTTCATGAATGTGGCTAATGTTAGCGTGTTAGCTCAGTTAAACATGTTGCTAGCTGGAGTAGCGGAGAAAGAGTTGTTTTGGTTTTTTTCACTGCTAGTAAAGAAAGCTGGAGGAAACAGGTCTTCAGGCCAGAGGCTAGCTGGTTAGCATGCTAGCTGAATAGTCATCCCTGATAAAAACAAAGGAAAAAAACATAGGCGTCTTTAAAATGATGTCAAAACTGTTGTTTTCACATTCTGATCATATTTTTGAATGTTTTCAAGTCAAATTCGTACATATTGCAGGATTTTTACTTGTCACAGTATTTTTGTAGTTCATTTTAAGTTAAAGGTCCTCCTCTCCTCCTAACCTCTTTCTTATTTCACTCTTCAGTTGTTCTCTCCTCCAGTTCTTTTATCAGCCCTCCATGATTTCTCATTAAATATTAGATTTAAGACTTTACTGCTCCTCTGCCTGCCATCTCTCTCGTCTCCTTCACTTCCTCACAACTTTAAGTTTTTCCCCAACTCCTCCTTTGTTCCTCGTCCCTCTTCCATTCATGCTTTTGGTAATTTTACCTCCATCTTCCACTTTTTTCTGTTATATTACGACTGCTTTTTATTTACTCATAGTACGGCCCCTCTTTCCTTCCTGTCCTCCCTGTAATAACTCACCTCCCTTCTAAAAACACACGGTTTGTCTTGCATACACTCTCACCTACATGTGCAGAAGCACCTTTTTTTTCTCATAGAAGCAATCTCAACAGCCCCGCTGGCCCTTAGGTCATTTGTTGTGGGTTTAATATCTACCACACACACACAGTATAAAACACACACACACACACACACTCATAAGCTAAGGCAATCTCAACACTCCTGCTCTCTCTCCAATCCATATGAACTGAGCTGGTGTTTGTTGGTCAGTCTGACTCACCACTCCCTGAATGCCATCAGTACCCTCTCCCACAAGAGCGAACACACGCACACACACACACACACACACACACACACACACACACACACACACACACACACACACACACACACACACAGGCACATTAATCTGCAGGAACACAAAATTCATTGTTTGTACATTTACACTGTTTGCAAACCATTTTTCTGCTTTCACTTTAATGATTACATTTTCCAGCCGTGAAAAATGTTGGTATAAAAAATAACTTCATTTTAACTTTTTAAGAATAACTCATGTTAACAAGGAGCGAGACACACCGAGAAGAAACATTTCCTGAAGTTCTGTCGGGCCAAAATAACCGCGACTCCTTTCTTAACAGTGCTTTGTCTTTGTTAAAAAACAATGGATTGTTTTCCATTAAAATGTCCGGAAGTCAAGACAAATCATAATTCAGTTGCTTGTTGTAAGTTGATATGAATATGACTGATTGTGTTAAATGGGCCCATGTTATCATCTCATATCAATCACAGGCTCCTGTATCGACTTTAATCGTATCATGGGAGACTTTGTCAAACCAGCGAAGATCGTATCGTTGTCTAAAGAACAGATATGATATTGTATCGTGATGTATATATCGTAGCTTCCTGAAGTATTAGCAGCAGACGCGAGGGCTCTTTCTCCTCGATCAGTACAGACGTCACAGATATACGTGTAAACAGCAGCTCTCAGCCTTGTTTACTGTAATAAGTTTGCATAAATATGAAGGTAAGAACCCCAAGAGTAGCTGAGTATGAGCGCCTGCAGCCTTATTATACAGAACACAGTGATGGTGCAGGCAGTTAATTAATAAACTACAGCACTGTGGTGAATACAGTCCATTTATAGACTTCAGAGTGTGCAGAAGAGGCATGTTTAGATCATTTCAGAGGGACAGTGCACCCTACAAACAAAAACTCATAGTTGTCATCTGTAATGATATTTATGCATCTAGATCGTCCGACCCGTTCACTCAAGGTAATCCACAGAACTTGTTGTGAGAAAGGTAAAGACTTGATGTTTGAGTAAGACGGCAATATAATCAATCAACCTCAGATGTGCTTTAAGAGAAATCATTTTAAAACGAGTGCTAAAACATACAGGTAACCAATCTGGACATTCTTAGATAGCCGTTATTTGGACTCCTGGATTGGATTTTTTAAGGAGGTTTGCTGCAGCATATTGAACCGGGTGAGGTTTAGAAAAGTAAAGGATGAAAAGTTGGATGTGATGAAGGAGTGTAAGACAGCTTCCTGCACCCACAAACTGTATCACCACCCAGAAGGCGGCGTGCATCTACTGATGGAACACAGGCTAGCTAACTAAGCTAGCTAATGGTCCATCTCAGCAGAGGAGGGTGCCGTTAATCGTCCACTTCCTTTTGTGTGGTTATACAAAAAAAGAAAATAGTCCCTAGTTCCAAGGTCTGTGGATTATCTTTGTATGATTTCTTGAAATAAACATTGCTGAGGAGGCTCGTATCTCCAAAACTCCCAGAAAAACAACCACAACCACACAAATATGTGTTTTTGATTTTGGGGTGAACTGTCTCTTTTAAAGAAACTGATCTTGTGCACCGGACATCACCGTCCACACCCCAACAGACACATGAACACAAGCTACACACCCCACAGAAATACACACATTAATTCATCGCATGCCGGCTGCCTCCACTGAAATCCCACCTTGGCGATTACCACAGAAATGCAGAGAGAGGGTGGAGAGACATAGGCAGAAACAGGCCGATCGCATCGCTGTGTTGAGCCACGAGGCTTCGGGGCCTCATTCAGAGTGCTTTTATTATCCGCGGCTGGCGCTGAGCAGCAGGACGGCACAGTGACTAAACTGTTAGCGACTACCACAGAGCCTCCACTCAGGCCGACAGGCAGCGGCGCCGCACGGAGTCACAGTGACACCTGGTGGTCATGCTGACAGCAGCACTGCGTTCCTGTGCTTTTATTTTTATCCTCATGTATCCAGGGAAAGTAGAAGGATGCCGTTATTCACATTCTGCATTCACACATTCACTCTCAGAGCTGAAGAGTTGTGAGACGCTGTGCATCCAGCAGGATTTCTGAAGGTTTACAGGGAGTTCACTCAGTTCCTTTGGTCTCCTAACAACCACAAAATATGTGTGTTATCTTTTTCCCAGCCTGAGAACCAGACGAACCCAGAGCTCATATTTTCTCTGCTCCGGCAGATAAATGGAGGCGCCCTCACATTCAGACACAGTTCCCTGCATCACACGAACACGTTTTGCCTTTCTGGTTGTTTGAAGGTATCTGATTTGCATCAGACTTGGATCAAACAGTCAAACTAGGCTGATCAGATATTGATCAATATTGTGATGCTGCATTGCCTTTTTCAGCTCTCACCTCTAAGTTTACTGTTGAGCTGTAAATTCAGATGTTTGTGACCAGGCTGCCATTTGCTGTCCTCTTTTCCTGGAGGGTTGTTACCAGCCATCAGACTTTCTTGTGTCGCCGCTGTGTTTGGAGCATTTGTGGTCTTTAAGCAGTGATGGTAGAGAGACAGCAACGCTCTCAGTCCTACTCCTGAGTACAGAAACCAGTTGTTCTCCCACACAGTGTAGTAGTCTGATGTGCTACAGCGACAGGAAGTATTGACACAGAATTGTGCAGTGTGGAGCTTCGTTATTGTCCTCGAACGCCTTCGCCATCATAATTTATCATCTTTTAATTGTATTTTTCTCACAAGCGACGGTGAACAGCAGACGTACATGAAATTTGTCCACTGCAAACTCAATGTAACCATTTTATTAGCGCTTCATTTGACGATTGTTCTTATCAGTGAATCCGTTTATCATCTTCCTGATTAAATGACTTGTTGTTTTATCTAAAAAATGTCAGGAAATAGTGCAAAATGTTAATCAGTGTTTGAACTCCCAAAGATGAGACGTCCCTGAATGTCCCGTTTTGTCCCGAACCCAAAGACTCAGATTACTGTCACACAGGAGGAAAGAAACCAGAAGATAAGAACATGTAACAAGCTTTTTTTTCCTTTAAATACTCATTGATTAATCGAATATTAGAAAAGATGGCAGTTATTTTAATAGTTGACAACTCATCTATTATTCAGCCGTTTGTTTTACATGGTTGAACTCCAAAATCTTGCACGCTCATTAAATTACAGGTGGTTTTTAAAGGTGTTTTTTAATGCTGTGATAGTGAGAAGTTAACACATAGCTACATAGCTTCCTACCGCAGTACATCTTGTGAAGGCACATTAGGAGGAAGTAGTGAAATCCCAGCTCAGGCTCTGCTGTTTCCTGATATCTATTTTTACAGCGAGGCCTTTTGAATATAATTTGCAGCATAACATTGCCCGTGGCTTCATAAAACCCTTTAACGGAAATGCAACAAAGTCAAAGTGGCTTCAGTCTCCCGTCTGAAGAGGACCTGGGTGTATGTGGAAACACAGATAAAGAGGAGACAGACGGACAGATCGTGGTTTTACACTCGGTGAAGGAGGAGATCCACAGAAAGACAAAGAGAGACACACACAGACGTGAGGATTATGGACTTATATTTAGTTAGTGAGACTGGGAGAGAGAAAAAAATGAAACAGCCAACCAAACAGACAAGTAGAGATGAGTCACGGAGCCCCGAGACACAGTTATTGACAAGAAAAGATGGAGGGATAAAGAGAGAGAAAATGAAAACTCAGAGAGGAGGAGGAGGAGGAGGAGGAGGAGGAGGGATTGGGAGATTGGACATGAGGAGGAAGAGGAGAAGTCTGTAAATAGAAAGCTGCAGCCCAGAATTTACTGCTCGCTGAGGAAAAACAGAGTGCTTATCGACTGCAGCTCGAGAAAATCTATTATCATTGATTTATCCGTTATTCATCGTTTCTTTTATTGTCTGTTTCTTATTGATAGGTGAGCATTCGCTGCTCTTCTGTTTTACATCAGTTTGAATTGAATCTCTTAAATGTTTTTAAACTGTTGATTGCACAAAACTTGGATGTTTGAATTCACTGTTTTGGACTTAACAAACTTAAAGCTGGTGTTGGTGACTCGTTACTTTACTCGAGGCTGAGCAGATGCATTGCTAAAGCTATTAGCGAGCTAGTTGCACAAGAGGCGCGACCAGAGTTCCTCAATGCTAACATACCAGCTTGTGTTTACATGGTTGTGACATTTAACAGAATTGTTTATTTATGTATTAATTAGACTGAAAGAGCTAAGATAGCTCATGAAACTCAGTAAAAGACGGCGCTCATTATCTGCAAACATTAAAAAACATTATCTACTAATGAGATCGATGTTTAGGACAGATTCAGACGACTTTATTAATCCCACCAGGAGAAATTAACAGCATCAACAGTTTCATCACCCATCAGTATCCAGACTTTAAACGTCTGAACAGAACACAGATGACCTTCTGTTGTTTGGAGACATATTATCCTGGGAGAATCGTATTTCTTCCCCAATGTTAGACATGGTGTTCACGGGCGAATTGGCTTAAGAGAGTCCAAAGTGCAGCAAAGACCCCCCCAGCTAGACTCACCTCAACGTTTCCACATAAACTCCCCAGATGCTGACTTACAAGAACGAGACAGAAAGTGCGTACAATATAAAGTTCACTGTACACTAGAAATAAAAGTCTAAAAGCTGTTTCCTGGTCGAGTGCTGTCACCTCTGCTGGTTGTCTGACAGCCTCACCGAGACGGCGAGAAACCACGTGTCCAATTAAACCAACAAGCTGCGGCATGTTATCAGAGAGCCGGACAGGTGCCGGTACAGGTGCATTTCTTATTTCTACCTGTGGACACAACCGGGCTGATCTCCCCTCCGTCTCTCCGTCTGAACTCTAATTCCATCTTTCTGCTGTTGCTATTTTTCTGTGTTTTTCAGATTTACTTACATTCAAGCGTCACAGCGCTGGAGGGAGAAGAGGCGGGAGAGGTGAGAGGTCAAACACACACAACACACACACACACACACACAGGTGAGAGGGTAACCACTCATTGTTCCAGCAGTGAAGCTCCACCATCACATCTTGAGGGAGAGAGGGGTGGAAACATGCCAGGCGTACGATAACTGGGAGAGAAAAGAGGAGGATGAGAGATGGAAAGAGAGAGCAGCAGCAGTCAGCAGCCATTAGCCGGCCTGGAGTACGTCTGCCTCTAAGTGCTCTGTAAATATCGCCCTGCCTTAGTAAACAACATTATTCCTCTTTATTGGGCCATTATATAATGGCCTGATCCCCCACAGTATGCAGATTGGTGTCGCTCCATTATGTAAGCTTCCTCTTCCATTATGTAAGCATTCTCCTCCACTCCTCCTCCTTTCTTCTCCTCCTGCTCTCTGTTCTTTCTCCATCACATCCTCGTCACTGTCCTCATCTTTTTAACACTTTTTCACCCTCCTCTTCTGTTCTCTCTCTCTCCCCTGTCCTCCCCCTCTCCCTCCACCCTCTCCTTGTCCTCCAGGTCTCTCTCTTCTTCTTCTTCCCTCCCCTTCACTTATCCTTAGATTACATTACCTCTCCTCTCTTCACCTCCTCTCTCCTCTCCTTTGACTTTCATTTCATCTTCTCCTGTCTCTCTCCTCACTCTCTTTAATCCTCCATTACATCCTCGTCACTCTCTCCTTATATTTTTAACACTTTGATCCTCCATTTTTCTTTCTTTCTTTTTTTCTGTCTGTTTTTCTTTCTTTTGGCTTTTTTTCTTTCTCTTTGGCCTTTCTTCCTTTCTTCCTTCCTTCTTTCCTTCCTTCCTTCCTTCCTTTTCTTCTCCCCTGCTGGATTTATCCTAAACAAATTTTCCATCTATTTTACTTGTCTCACTTCATCTCTGTTCTTCTTTCTTGGTTATCTCCTCCTTTCCTATGTTTTCATTTACTCCCTTGTTTCCCTTCATCCTCTCCTCTTTTTATCTTCTTTTCTCCTCAGTGTCTCTCCTTTCGTCTCCTCCCTTTGTTCTTTTTCCAACTAACCCGACTTCTCTCCTCTTCGTCCTCTCCTCCCATTTTGCGTTTTTCCCCATTTGCCTGATCTCAGCTGGTTTAATTCCAGCAGCTCGACAGGACAAACTTGTTTCTTCAGAGCAGACGAGTGAAACAAACAACCTGAACAAGATGAAATCTGATTCTGCAGGAGACAAAACACAACAACAAAACCAGAGCAGATCACAGCGTGACTGTGGAGCTTTATTTTATAATAATGGTGACGACATTAACAAATAATTGTTGTTCATGATTTTTATCAACCTTTCTTAAATTCCTGTCGTCAGTATGATGCTGGGTTCAGGTTTTCTTTTATCAGCCACAGTTCATCAGAACGCTTTCTTGTAAAAATCTTCATGACGAATGTCAGAACCTTGAGCTTTTATGTAGAACTTTTTATCTTCCCATGAGTCTGAATAACACTCGGACATTAAAACGATGGATGTTTGGTGGTTAAATTAACAACTTCTCAGTGCCGTATTGTTCTGGTTCTGGAACACGTTCTTTCAGAAAGTACTATAGTTTGATCAGCGAACTGATAGATGAATGAATGTACGTTATGACATCATTCCAACACACTTGGTGCCAGTTCCATTGTAGTCTATGCGAGATGAACGGACAAGAACCCCAACACGACTCTGTCTGATGTTTTTTTATATAGAAATACTGGTTGCATTACTTTTTTTCCAGTGTTCTTTACTCCCTGTCTCCTCCTTTATTTTAGTCGGTCCAGTAAAACATTTACAGACTTCCTCTTAACATAATTTGTGCTTTAATTGAACCATTAGCTATAAAACATCACAGACGTACATTATGGTGATTAGAAACGTGTAGAAAAACTAGAAAAGCGATCATTAAAAAATGTTTATCTAACTTACCATCTTAATTCTGTTTTTAAACTCAATCAGCAGCTCCGGTCCGTTCTAAATCCAAGATTAATTTAACTTTTGTGTAATTGAGTTGCATACAAATCAAACAAGGTATATACTGCTAATGGTAATATACTGGTGTACTGGGAAATGTACGGGTCATCTTTCCACCATTTTGTTTCTAACTGAATAATTGATAAAAAAGAGAGAAATAATTAAATAGTGCCCTTAAATTGAGTTGTTTGGTTTGCATGAACTTAAAGTAATTTAAAAAATGTTACATTTGCCAATTAATAATCATGTTTTCCTTCATTGTGTCTTCAGATGATTAATTACTCAGTTTTCCTCACTGTGTGTTGCTGCCTGTTATTCACCATTAATTTGTTTCCTGCTTAAACGTTTACAGCTTTTCAATTCATGTTTTGTTGTTTGCTTTAATTTAAAGACGTGTTTTATTAATAAAGCCCACATGGCAGCAAGTCTGAGCTCTAATTGACCCCACTGCTGTCAACCCGTAGCAGCTGACCATTCAGAGCTTTTTTTCAATTATCAGTCAATTAATGAAGTAATTTTAATGAAATACTGATGAAATACTTCTAACGCCTTTAATTATTCTGGTGGCGCGCTCGGAGCTCTATTTTGCACAGTTATTTACACACTTTTGCATCACAGTGTGAACCTGACAACTATTAGCCAAGTCATTATGTGATCATTGACATGGAGAGGTCATTTAAACCACTTCTCTTCCCACAACAACTACTTGATTTTGCATAAATCTCCTCCTGACCATAGTTTACTCTCATTAGGATTTACTGCACTTCGAAGGCCCCCTGCTGGCAAAATTAGAGGTGACCTACTTCACTGTCTTGCACATTTTACTAGTACTATCTCCTGATGCACCACAGTGCAACTTCACCATCTGCTTTATTTACTAGACAAAGAAAAGTGTTGAAGCCATTTGTTTGCCCACGGCCTGTGTTTCAAGTGAGTATAAGAGAGTGAGTGGGTGTGAAGGAGGTAGTTTCCAAAGCAAAGTACAGGCAGAAAGTGGGTTTTAAATGCTGACATCTCGACTGAGTCATCAGTTCTGGAAAAACAGCCTCATAGACCCCAGCAGACAGATACTGTGGGGTGTTTTGTGAATTTGGAGAAGGTGGAAGAAGATATTGGCACTTTTTTCTTTCATCTGAAAGATGGGGTGTCTGAAGGGTTTATTAGGCTTAGTAAACAAGTAACAAGTTTAAGAATACATACTGAGTAACATTTCTACTTCGAGTTGTATACTTACATTATCCAGAGTCGGGGAGTGAGGAAGGAAGTTTGTGGATGAGACTAAACCTAACACGAATAAAAGTTAAGAATATTAACTCGGCTGTGAACATGCCTGAGTCACACTTAAATTAAAATGAGATCCTTCCAAACTGCTACTGAATTAACATACTGCTCACATTTTAATGCCTCCAGGCCTCGAGGCAAATTCAGCAGATTGAGTACTTTTAATTGTAGATCTTTAACTTTGCAAGTAAAATGTCATACTTTTAATTGTAATGGAATGTTTTTAAATGAAGACATGGTTAATTTTCACTATCACAATACTTATTTCACTCCTGCCAACAAAGGCCATCATTCATCTGCAAACAACACTAAAATTAAACTTCATGCACCGTAATTGCTTCAGTCAATCAATCAGTCAATAAGTACCTGTCTCCTTCTCATGTCTCCTTCAGGTGCCCCCATGTGTTGCATGGTCCTGTCCTTCTAGTGAGACCCAACGATCAGGTATTCAACCCAGAGACACATCCTACGATCTGATGGCAGCCCATACCAGTACCAGACGGGATGTGACGTGGGCAGCCAGAGGAGGATACGCAGTTTACCTGTTGGCATGCAAAGTCTCCCAACGCTGGGACTGGACGTGTTGGATACAGGTCAGGCTCTGGGCTTCGAACCCGGCTCACATTTGGTGCTTAACTGGGGCTTGAAACCTTGGATCACAGGGATCAGAGCGAACACGGTCCGGAACCTCTTCTTCTTTTCTGAAGGAAGTGTCCAATGATCTGACCGGGCTTCGAAGGGTGTCGGGTGGATTTAGTCTCTGCATTTGACAGTTGGAATCCATGCGGACACTAAATCCTGCTTTGGGAATATACCGAAGGGATTACTTTGGATTTGGGAAAAAAAAACCATTTTGTGACATTTTTCCAGGATGTTCTTGATTGTCGTTAGTCAGTGTTCGGTGGCACCGCTCCTTCTCTTTCCCCCAACATACAGTCATATGCCAAAGGATTACTACAGTATTATGACAGCCGTGTTAAATTGTTGGGAGAAGATGCGGACTTGCGAAAGCATACCTCTCTAATATCTCTTAGCAGACGAAGAGAAAAAACGTTTTTGGGCCTTGGATTGAAAAAATACGAGCACATTGTCGAAGTCTTGTCTCGAAGCATCAATAATAATAAACTGTCAAACTAAACGGTGAACTTCTCTGGCACTTTAATCGTATGTTTTCATCTCATCTCTCTTCCCCTCCTTCCCACTCTCTCTCTCTCTCTCTCTCTCTCTCTCTCTCTCTCTCTCTCTTCATTTTCATGGAACAACTGAATAGTATACTCTCCAGTATTACCAATCTAACTCTTCTGGCTCTGAACGACTTAGACGATGTTGAAATAATCAGTGTGTTTGCGTCCACGGTGGATCGATTCTCTCTGTGTTGGAGTAAGAAATTAAAAAAAAAAAAAAAAAAAAAAATAGAAACCTTGGTGTACCGAGAACGGAGCCTTGAGGAACACCAGCGAGGATTTTTATTTTTTTTTATTTTTTTTCAAAGCCAAACTCAAAGCACAGACGTCCGGCTCTACATTTAATGGTGAAAATGGTGAATTCTGATGTTCTGTTTGACACTGGAAAGCAACTGTTCCTGTACGAAACAATGGTGAACTTGACCATAAGTGTTCCTATTACTAAAGGCTGGCACTCAAGATTGTTAAATGTATTAAGCGGTTGTAAAAGATGGCCAGCAGAACTTGCGCCCCCTCCCTCCCTCCTTCTCTTGCTCCCCCTTTGCCGTTTGACAGTGTCTGTGTTTGTATGTGACATACACCTTACAGTCTTCAATGGTTTGATACCCATGATTTACTTTGAATATAACAAAACAAATGACCACTATAAGGAGAAAAAACACAACAACATGCGGAAATGGGGATTTTATGCTTTCATAGATACAATTATGTGGATTTATAATGAAATAAAAAGGTATTTTTCTTGGAAAAAGGTTTGTATGTTGTTTCAATTTCAACAGAAGTCTGCTTGACCAACATTTTTTCACTCCACAGGAATGAAATGTTTTCTTTATGCTGCAAACACTTGAAGATGTTGGTGGTAAATTTTCGATTACGTTCGTACCTGAGGACACAGATGGAGCCGCTCCCACCTCCTGTGAAAAAAAAAATCCGCTTTTTGGTTCCTGACGTGACAGAAACGGATGAAAATATCTTCAGTTGTCCTTGAAAATATCCAGTGGTGTGACTCAAACTACAGTCGTCCATCAGGCATCTTTCCTCCTCCTCATGTAACTCAGCTGATGAGCACATATTTTGAACGTGAATGTCAGCATTGGATGTATCTATGGTTTGCAGAACTATTCCTTTAAAGCAGTTTTCTGTTCAGATGACCTTGTGAAACTAAAGCACTAAAGGTCTAAAATCAGTAATCACTGGTGTTCTTTAATAGAATTGACCACGTCAAGGTTGAGCTTTTTTTGCGCAGTCGTGTCTGAATACAAAGATTTTTTTTGTGTGTGTCATGTACGGATCTAAAACCCAATTTGTATTGTGATGTCTTGTTGACAGTTAATTTGCACCGGCATGTTTCAGCACGTTGACAATGGTTTTCTGTGCCGTGCTTTCAACAAAAGACTGATTGTGATTGTCAGTTTTAAATACAGCAGCTGAATTGCCTTGTCATGCTTCCACAGTGATGAATGTTGTCAGATCGCCTGAATTGCTGCTTCCATTACCCAGTAGAGAACTTTTAATGATGACAGGCAGCGCTGCATATCATCATCACCCTTCACACGCATCTCCAAAATGTCAGTCCCTAAAGAAAAAAGAAAAGCTTATTTTCCTCTTTGACAAATGCAGTTTTGATGTTTTACAAAGACTTTTTTCAACATTTTTGGCTCAGTCTCTGGGTAATATTGAACTTCATGTGCCTTCAGCTTTAAGTAAGGCTTTAAATAGTTAAGAAGACACTTTTACCTGCCATCAGCTGTTGAGATAGAAGGTGGCAGAACCCTGAAGACATGTTTCATCAAGATCTCAATTTGGCAGGCAGTGAAGTGACACGTAAAACACATGATGGTGTGTAGCGGTGACTATTTAAAGGGCAGTTTTCATTCAGGAAATTTAAATGTGTTGTTTCAGCGATGGGTTTAATGACTGTACACCTATCATCCAAAATAATAAGAGGTGAAATGAATGTCATTGAATGAAATGCTGAGTTGGGAAACTTTGGGTGCAGTCATGTGGATGACACGTGGCACCACCCACTCTGACACTGTTGCAGACCAAAGTCAACCCCCTCTGCACTCTTTTAAACATAGGTTGTCAGCTTGATTTTCATGTATATTCCCTCTGGGTTAAAACTTTTTTTGTATGGACTAAGAGGGAGTTTTTGCTTAGCAACAGATGTACCTGATGAATGGGCTAATTAGTCTACTAACAGAATTATTAAAGGGCCAGAATCAGGTTGCTAAAAGGCCACATCTGGCCCCTGGACCTAGGTCTGGTTTAAGGCATCAACCCTGCACTTTAAATTCCAAAAACAAGACTCCAAATGAAAGATGATATTTTGTTTCTGCTGGATGTGTAAATATGCAGTTGTTTGCAAAACACATTCACCATAAAAAGTTATTTGTTTTATGGCTGCTTTTATAGAAACACATTGCACGATTTCACCTCCGTCTGCTTGTTTGAGTCTGAAACTTGTGTGATTGTCACCTAGACAGTTTGCTTTCATTCTTGTTTACTGCTCTTCCAGTCGGTAACGTCCTGTCAACAATGTCTGTATTTCTTGTCAAAAAAGTGCTGACTTCTTACCAATAACACTAAGGTGGTTCAAGAGAAGAGAATCAATCCAGAAACACTTCTAACTGGAGTTCTTGCTCACTAAAAAACAAATTATAATAACAACAAAACCATCCACACATTCCAGTCAATGCAGGTTTAATTTATTGCGAAACAAATTTCATTTCATCAATTTCTACTTATTTTCACATTAAATATAGAGTATATCTTTTGCAGATATCACCAGATGCAGAACACAGACATTCACAACAATTATCTTATTATCATTAGCTCAGCATCGTTTGCAGGAGTACAGCTGCATATGTGGAAAAATATAATTGAACCCTTTTGTGGCCCCTAGAGGAAGCTGCATGTGAGCTCATGAATTGCCTCCATATGTCAGATAACACACTTTAATAATGTAAATGTAACTTTGGTGGAGACAATATCACACAACAAGATGTCACATTTCTCTCACTGCATTGTCTCTTTAATCAGTCAGTGCAAGAATTTGAAATATAAGAATACAGCAGGAAAAGCACATTGTCATTTACAAATGTTCAAACCTTTTTTGTTAAATTCACATATACCTCTTCTGACTCCAGTACTGATTCATCTCCTGGAAACCCTGGATGTGCACTACTGTGGTCCCTCGACTCCTGCCTCTTCAGCTCCACTGTTTCCATCTTGAGCACCACCAAGGTAATCGAGCTCAATATTGTCCTCTCGTCTCAGCATCTGCCTTCTGCTGACCTACAGAGAAATGGCAAAACAATGTATTTAAGTCACAAAATACTTTAATGCAAACAAGTATTCCTAATTCTGCCAGAGGTCTCAGAAACATCTGGAGCAACATGCTTCTTCACTACAGGAAGTGTTGGTACATGATGTAGTTACTCAGAATGTTTTGCTTCTGTTCTCTCTGCTGTACCAAACACACACAGACACTGAACTATGATCCCTATGTGAACACTTGAGTTTTACAGATTACACCACAACAGTCACTTCGACGCATGTGTACCTTGTAGTAGAAAAACATGGCAGCACTGAACGCCACCATCAGCACTATGAGTGCCAGCCTGATGATCAGATCTGTTAAAGAGGCTGAAACAGATTCACAGTCATTACATCAGCTCATACAGGAACATGCAGTTTTCTTTGCTTCATGTAGGCTTAGTGTTTCCAAATGTTGGCATCATACGTTTCTGCAAAACATGGATATGTTGCACATTTCCTCAGGTTGCACCTTTGCATTGCTTTAGGCTCAGTTCGATGTGACAGCGTTGTAATCATGGTCTGGTTAGGTATGGGCTCAAAAAACATTGCTCCTGATGTGCAGTTGGCACCTCGCTTGGCAGCCTCCACCATCAGTGTATGAATATGTGTGTGAGTCCGTGAATGTGGCAAGTAGTGTGAAGTGCTTTGAGAGGTCATTAGACTGGAAAAGCGCTATATAAATGCAAGTCCATTTACCACTGACCATAAAACCTGCCATCTGCATTAGTGTTTTGGCTTGTCAAGCTCTGGCTACAAACAGTGCTGGAAACTGTCCCTAAGTCTTGTCAAAAATATCTGGCTTTGTTGCCATTTTCATGGCTGGAAACTGTTCCAACCTTATTCGAAATTATCCGGTTCCACGAACATGGCTAGAAATGCCTGGACATCTTGTCCAAAATGTCCAGTGGTTTCACTTAGATTGGGTGTGACTAGACTTCACTCCACCATTCCCCCCTCCTTCCTTTGACATAAAAGTCATATACACGCAATGTAAATGTGACAGGACTCATGTTGCAGAAATGTATATATAATATCTATGATATGTACAAATGAAAGTATCTCTGGTTTGCAGAAACGTAAAATGACTCAGATTCTCTGTAAAGTTACCTGCGACAGCTACGTAGAGACGGCGGCTCTCAGAGGAGAATTTACGGGAGAAAGCGTAGACGTGATAAACACAGATGTAGTTCCCTTGGTGGGTGTGGTCTGCAGCAGAGAACAGGAAGTGGGCAGAGTGATTGACAGCTGGCAGGGTGTAGTTCTGTGATGTTGCTGAGTTGGTCAAAGTAAGCTGGAAAGAGCCTCCTGGATGCTGGGGCAGGATGGAGCAGCTGATGGTGAAACTGGAGCCCAGGAGCACCTGAAGCTGCTTGTCCTCGGACAATCCGTCATTGTGGGGGGAGAAGGAGATGTTTGGCTGAGCCAGAATATCTGTGAAGAAAATTGGTAATTGAGTGATTCTCTATTAAGAATATGAAATGTACTAAAAGTCCCTGTTCAAGGTTACCTGAGCAGATCACCTCCCGGCTGACGGGTGATGGGACTTGATCAGGAACTAATAAACACTCCCGCAGCAGGGGTATAGAATCAGACTGAACACAGGTCTCGCTGATCCACCAGGCGGGTTTATCTGAAGGGTTTCGTATTTTTGTTGAAACAACAGAACCACAGTCGAGTTGTCTACATGCAACAGATGCTAACTTCTGGTCCCATCCAGAGACGATGTTAGTCACTGGTCTCCACTCTCCCCGTTGTTTCATCTCTAACGTGCCATCGCAGCGACTGGTTCCCCCTGACAACCTGACAATATCAGGCTCTGGACAGAGACAGGAGAGTAATTAATAAAAGAACTAAAGACATTTTGATTAGATCAAGTAAAATCAAGCATGACACTGTCTTACCTGAGCAGGTGAGTCCAACAGCTTTGCCAGGTGAGCAGGTGTTCCTATCTGAGCCTGAGGTTCTACAGTCCAGGAGAGCAGACTCATGGCCTCCACACTGGAACTCACTGGTCCACACTGGAGCCTCCACTTCTCCATAGAGCGCCCCCTGGAGGACTGAAGGAGCCCCACAGCCGAGCTCCCTACAGACCACCTCTGCATCCTGCTGGTCAAAGTCATCTTCACACACTGAGGACCACCTCTGGTTAGACTTCACCTCCAGTCTGCCTGAACACAGACTGTTTCCATTCACCAGCCTGACAGAGTCTATCGGGGAAGAGAGAAAATTAAGAAGATGTTGCTGTTTGTTAAAGATTGCAGGATGGACAATATCAGCAAGGAAGATGCCAGTGATTTTGTAATTTTGGTCAGTCCAGTTTCAGTTCTTCAGTTAAAAAAAGGAACAAATTTGAAACACTGTTGTTCATTCTAACAATGTTTGATGTAACTTAATATATTGTGACGAACACACGTACTGTATAAGGTGCCAAAATATGTTCCCCAGATGACTACTACCATATTGACGCAAATATAGGACAAGGTTTTTTTTGTTGAAAATTATGAGAAAAAGTGGGGTCGTCTTGTAACTGGGGTCTAACCGTTGACACATGCTGATAGTTGTCTGGGTCGCTACCTGACCGCAACGGCAGAGGGCGCCAACTTATTGTAGAGACGTCACTGACACTGTGGCTGGAGTTATCTGTCAGTCACAGCGGAGAAGAAATGTCAGGAGGTGAAAAATGGAGAGGCGCGATGATTGTACAGAGCAAAGTGGATAGAAGGTGGGGCTAAGTTAACAGACATCTGAGGTGGAGCAATGATGTTAATTTAAGATAATGGTGGTCAATGCAGCAGAGGCATCAAACAACTGTCAGGCAACCAAGAAATATGGAGTTAAGGAATGTAACGTCCAAAGATGATGGGTCCAAAAAGACCGTCTGAAAAACGCTAACACTAAGAGAAAAGTTAATCGTGGTCCTAAAAGCGGCTGCTTCCAAGAGATTGACAGGATGGTACGTGAGTTTGTTATTGAGAAACAAATTTTGGTTATCAGAGTCGTTTTCTGAAGATTAGTCTTGAAAAGAGGGGTCATCTAATAATCAGGGTTGTCCTATATTCGGGTCAATATGGTACTTTCTTTGTTAGGATTACTGTTAGAGTCATTGCTTTTGTTGGTTTTTACCTGAGCAGGTAATTTTCAGAGTATCTTGGGAAGAAATAGGCCATATTGATGTACATTCTCTGATGGCAGACTCAGACTGACCACAGGATGATAGGATTGTCCATGTATCTGTGTTGACCACATGTACTGTTTCTGTTGAAAGAGCAGAACCACAGTCCAGCTGTCTACATACAACCGCTATAGACATCAGGCCCCACATAGAAAATAACGAGAGAGACACTGGTTTCCATTTTCCTTTGTGTTTCATCTCAAGTCTGCCCACACAGGAGCTGGATCCTCCAACCAACTGGATTTCATTGAGCTCTGAAGAGGTACAAGAGAATATTTTCTTTAAATAAATGACATAACTTACTTTAGAATCAAAGCTGCAGCTTCTTTCCTACCTGAGCAGGTGAGTCCAACAGCTTCACCAGGTGAGCAGGTGTTTCTATCTGAGCCTGAGGTTCTACAGTCCAGGAGAGCAGACTCATGGCCTCCACACTGGAACTCTCTGGTCCACACTGGAGCCTCCACTTCTCCATAGAGCGCCCCCTGGAGGACTGAAGGAGCCCCACAGCCGAGCTCCCTACAGACCACCTCTGCATCCTGCTGGTCAAAGTCATCTTCACACACTGAGGACCACCTCTGGTTAGACTTCACCTCCAGTCTGCCTGAACACAGACTGTTTCCATTCACCAGCCTGACAGAGTCTGAAGAAAGACAGCAACAGACAGAAGGATTTCTACTTCTGTGTTCAGGTTCAGGAACCTTCTCATTCTCTACAATCAGCAGGTGATTGTATGAAACTTTTCTGCTGTTTTCTCTCTTGATGGCTGATTAATTCAATACTGCCTCTTCCTTCCCTATGCATGTATGCCTTCCTGCATATACCAGCAACAATGTGACACTAAGGTGAGCTGGAACATTAAACTAAGCACTTATCATTGATGACTGCTACTTGATCTAGTGTGGCTTGGATCTGCTGAATGAAGAAATGTGAAGAACAAGACAACCATCACATCTGATGTGTTTGCTGGTGTTACCTGAACACTTGACCTCCAGGTGGTAGTTGGCAGAATCAGTTGTTGTAGATACACAATCACTAATTGCAGACCCAGACTGAAGACAAGTTGAACTAATCCTCCAGACAGGTATGGATGTTAAACTCTGTATCCGCCCTGTTGAAACAGCAGAGCCACAGTCCAGTTGTCTGCACGCTGCATCTGCTGTCTTTAGATTCCACTGAAGCATTGCTTCATCCACTTTTCTCCACACGCCTTGTTGTTTCAGCTCCAGTTCACCAGCACAGCGACTGGATCCTCCCAGCAACCGGAAAATATCGGGCTCTGAGCAGACAAGAGTAAAAGATGAAAAAGAAGCCACATTTAATAGAAACTCAAATATGATCAAAGCTGCAGCTCCTCTCCTACCTGAGCAGGTGAGTCCAACAGCTTTGCTAGGTGAGCAGGTGTTTCTATCTGAGCCTGAGGTTCTACAGTCCAGGAGAGCAGACTCATGGCCTCCACACTGGAACTCTCTGGTCCACATTGGAGCCTCCACTTCTCCATAGAGCGCCCCCTGGAGGACTGAAGGAGCCCCACAGCCGAGCTCCCTACAGACCACCTCTGCATCCTGCTGGTCAAAGTCATCTTCACACACTGAGGACCACCTCTGGTTAGACTTCACCTCCAGTCTGCCTGAACACAGACTGTTTCCATTCACCAGCCTGACAGAGTCTGAAGAAAGGCAGCAACAGACAGAAGGATTTCTACTCCTGCATTCAGGTTCATGAGCCATCAGTAGGTGGAAACAACTTGTCCCACTGGCACAGCAAATCTTTAAATCGTCATATAAACTTTTTTGCGGTTTTCTCTTTGATGGCTGAATAAGGTTTCTAACTCAATTCTGCCTCTGACAAGGAAGTTATGTTTCCACCGGTGCACATTTGTTGGTCAATTGGTTTGTCAGCAGGATTACACAAAAACTAGGCAACAGATGTCTCAAAACTTGAATGAAGGATGGGTCTTGGCCCAGAATAGATCCCATTAATTTATGATACGGATGAAAGGATGGATCAAGGGTTTTTTAAGTCCACATGAGTGTTATTTACTTCCTCATATTTACATGTTTCCTGTACAAACTGTCAGGTAGGGAGGGACTTGTCGAGGATATTGATTTCCCTTTATTGTAGCTAACAGCATGAGCACTGAATGTGAATTGCACCCCCTTCCATGCAGCGACATGACACTGTAGCCAATTCTGCTGAACCAAGAGCTCCTGGTGAACGTGGCCGATTGAGTGAAGAGCGGGCTCGACAAACACGGCCTGAGCCAGACCTCCCCTTTGTCTCTGGTTTTTCTATTGTACTTTACATTTTTGGAACAATTACTGGCACAAGAATGTCCTTCTGGGGTATAGATTTATTACTATAACACAGCTTCTGAAGATGACTGCAGACAATTGGACCACAGGGAATACAATACCAACGTAGCATTCTTGCCGGGTTTATCTCCTGGTAATCTGGGTCCTAAGCAAATAGGACCACTAACATTAGCTGCATGACAAACAAGCAAGTAGTAGCTAAACTCCTTAAACCACCTCTGTGTGTCGTCAAAACCATTCGGTCCAAAACACTGCTCCGTTCAGTTGGAACTCGGTACAGCGACGTCTTACTGACATGAAATCTTAGCTCTTTGCCACTCACTCACTACCCAAAGTTAAAGATTAACTGATGGGTGGATGGCATAATATTATTGGTTGAAATCAGTTCATTCAAGCCTAGGTAAACATTTTTTTTTACAGGACAAGACATGACTACATTTTGATTGGAGAATTGAATGTGTTTGTGTATTTTTTCACGGAGGTATGCGCTCTGAGTTGCCATTCTAGTTTATTATGTACTTGTCTCTTCCTGCATATACCTGCAACAGTATGTCAAGCGGAATATAAAACGGAACACTTATCCTTGATGACTGCACCTTGATCTAGTGTGGCTCGGATCTGCTAAATAAGGAAATGTAAACAACAAGACAACCATCATAGGTGATGTGTCTGCTTGTGTTACCTGAACACTTGACCTCCAGGTTGTAATCAGTTGAATTAATCCTTGTAGCTATACAGTCTCTAACTGCAGACCCGGACTGAAGACAAGTTGATCTAACCCACCGCACAGTTTGGGGAGATTTATTTTTTATCCGCTCTGTTGAAACAGCAGAGCCACAGTCCAGTTGTCTGCACACTGCATCTGCTGTCTTTAGATTCCACTGACTCTTTTCTTCATCCACTTTTCTCCACACGCCATGTTGTTTCACCTCCAGTTCACCAGCACAACTACTGGATCCTCCCACCAACCGGACAATATCGGGCTCTGAGCAGACAAGAGTAAAAGATGGGGTCAAAAAAGAAGTCACATTTACTAGAAACTCCAATCAAATTCAAGCTGCAGCTCCTTTCTTACCTGAGCAGGTGAGTCCAACAGCTTCACCAGGTGAGCAGGTGTTTCTATCTGAGCCTGAGGTTCTACAGTCCAGGAGAGCAGACTCATGGCCTCCACACTGGAACTCACTGGTCCACACTGGAGCCTCCACTTCTCCATAGAGCGCCCCCTGGAGGACTGAAGGAGCCCCACAGCCGAGCTCCCTACAGACCACCTCTGCATCCTGCTGGTCAAAGTCATCTTCACACACTGAGGACCACCTCTGGTTAGACTTCACCTCCAGTCTGCCTGAACACAGACTGTTTCCATTCACCAGCCTGATGGAGTCTATCAGGGAAAAGAGAGAGAACGAATCAGAAATCAGAAGATGTGTTTTCCTGTTTTAAAAGTCTTCATTTACTTAAGTTGTCAAGAAGAAAGCTGCTGCACTGTTTTGCTGTGAAGCTTCAGAAATGTTTTGTGGAATACGAAACTTCACCTGACTTTCCATCAGCATGGGGTCGATTAGAGAAAGACTGAAAATTGAGTCCTCTTAGACTCTGAGCTTGTTTGTGATCAGTGTTTTTGTCTTATGGCTTCTGGTGGCATTACCTGAACAGATGATCCCCAGACTGGTACCAGGAGTTATGGACCTTTTCATGAAACATTTCCTCAGTTCAGTTCCAGAATTTAGACAGAAAGGTGCTATTCTCCATGAAGATAAAAATGTGGGATTGATTGAAAGAACTTCAACCACAGAACCACAGTCCAGGTGTCTACAAACTGCATCTGCTAACTTGAGGTTCCAGTCACGGTCATCCACTTCTGTCCAAACACCCTGGCTCTTCACCTGTAGTTCACCAGAACAACGGCTGGATCCTCCAGCCAACTGGATGTCATCAATCTCTAAGCACGGGTAAGAGTTGTTAGTATAGTATAATATAATAATCTCTTGTTGTATTCTTCATTTAGGCCTATATTTGAAGTATCATTTTACCCTCAGAAGTACCAGTTTCGTCTGTCAGGAGACCTTTGGAGAATCCTAAAAACAGAAACAAAATCATCTCAGTAGATCAGGTGGTGTGGTTGCATGACAGGACTGTGGACTTTTTGTTCAGTCTCAAATGCAGGAACTTGAGGATGAGATTACCTCCTAACATTACTCTGTTAAAGAATAGGGTCCGATTTTCTGAGTTCTTTCTTAGCACCGTGGGTTGAACTGCACAATGAGGAAATACAGAAAAATTGGGAAACTAAAATGGGACTCTAATGTCCATGTTCGATGATTGCATTAAAATGTATAAACATTGCTGCAAGCCGCAGATAACATCCAAAGTTGACAAGTGTACTAAACGTGGCATAATACATTCACATTATAAATGTATTAGCCACCTTTCACATCCACAGGTGTAGGGTAATAGTGTTGTGTTATCACAAGGTTGTGCCCACAAGGTTTCACAAGGCCCACAAGGTTTCCAAACAGTTCAAGTCACACCACTGGATGTTTGTAATGGGAACTGGAGATATTGTCAGCCACTTTTAGAGAACAAAACCAGATCTTTTTCACGATGAGTCCGACCGTCTCCAATCCATGATTGTGGTGACTAAAACAGGTATTTTAAGCCAAACCATGATTGTTTTCCTGAACCTAACCAAGTGTTTTGTTGTGGAAAGACCTCAACACCATAAGCACAAAAGAAAAGTGAAGTTGTAATGCCAAACATTTAGTTTTAACAAATCTGTGGTTTTGCTGAAGTTTACTTAGCTAACATTTATTCTGGTTTGTATATATCAAGAAGTGACATAATGCCCCCTAATTGCTTCTTTTATCATCATAAATGCAAAAACATGACCTTCTTCCTGGACAGATGTGGAAAGCCAACATGTTGATACCAGTGTGGAGGCTGAGAAGGTTAAATCCTCTTCCTAGCCTCAGGATAAATACTCCTAAAAAAACATACCCAAAATCAGGAATGAGGCTTTAATGCACATTGTGGTCTCATTTGAAAGGTAAGAACCCACAGAATATGAATCCATTGAAAATGAACCTCTTTCTGTTACTGTTACAATTTAGTAAAAAGTAAGATTTTCATTCACACCAAGTACATCTGCATTTCCATGGCAATTTCCCCATTATAACCGTGATTTCATCAATAATGTTCCAGCTGAAAGTCATCTTCCAGTCTGTGATTACAACTGTAACTCTGTCAATGTGATGAAATCATTAAAATACACCACTTGTTACACACTTTAGATATATACTATATAGGCGGTCAGGGTCATAAATCAAAACATTACAAAGAACACTCAGCAGCAATAAAACAAAGTGTAAGCGTAGAACAGACCTCCCCAAAAAACTACCAATAACATCCTTGAAAATATGAAATCTTTCTAGTAAGATCCATTTGTGAATTATAGCAGTCAGTTGCCAACAACCTAACTAGTCTAGATTAGACTTCTTCATCATTTTATATCCATTTTCACAAATTAATTGTATTTTCCTGAAGTTTAAAATATTGGCTTGAATTAATTTTGCTTATTCTCCCGTGGATCTGACAATACAAACTCATGATGTGCAGGAAGCAGTGAGGTTTAAGTGGTCGAGGTCGTACCTGAGCTCCAGAGCAACATGAACACCAGCAGTCGGTCTACAGGGTCCATGTCCAGTTGGGCTGTTGTCCGAACAGCCTGTCACTCTTTCTCACTGACTGTCTGTGGATCTTATGTCTTGTTCAGCTCTCATCGAATGTGCAGTTTCCTCTTTGACTTTCAGTCTCTATGACGGGCAAACAGGAAGCTGCCTGAGATGATCATACACTGACATCCTGTGCTCTTTTGACGATTTTATCAAAGATTGTTGTCAGTTCAGTTTCAGGGACTGCTGAGCCATTTACTAGAACTAGACTATGTTCCAGTAAACGTGTGAACCTGTTTCACATCTGTATAACTTCACATTGATAATTTCAGTTACATTATGTATGTTGCATAACCTCCCTTCAGTAGTTAAAATAACTCTGGACAGGAACAGCAGTCCCCGGAGTGAAAGTCCTGTGCAGTGAAAAGTTCCTAGGAAATCTGGGTTGGATTGGGTCCAGTTTGTGAAACAACCCTCCTTGCAGCAGAACAGGTTGAAATAATGATCACTCTGGACTTTCTGGCTACTGGGGGAAGTGTTTAGTCTGGAATATCACAGCCCTCACGAAAGCTCTAATGCTTGCTGCTTTGGATTCCCTTATTGAAATGAATCCATATATGATTTGTTTTGGTCCTTTTTAAACTGGCCTTGCAGACCACAATTTTGACTTTTCCTTCTTTCGCTCATTGATAATCAAACTGAGACTCCTAAAAATGTCAGTATAGGGGGGCGCCGCATAGCTCAGTCGGTAGCGCGTGCGACCCATGTGCCGAGGCTCTGCAGCGGACCCGGGTTCGACTCCCGGTCCGGGTCCCTTTGCTGCGTGTCACTCCCCGTCTCTTACCCTGTTTCCTGTCCAACTCTTCAGCTGTACTATCAAATAAAGCCAGAAAAGGCCAAAAAAAAAAAATGTCAGTATAGGTGACACTGGGAGGAGGACACACATCCACACTTCACCTGGGGTGAGTACTTATAATGAGAGGACTGTGTACAGGTGTGTCACATGATTTTATAGACAGGTTATTGGTAGTTTGCTTTCCTAGACGGCTTTTCGACATTAGTCAAATGCTACTTCACACAGATTCAGGATCTCTGCATGTGACTAACCATCCTCACACACACACACACACACACACACACACACACACATTCCTTGAGCCTGGAGCATGTCACACCCACATGTGATATCAGTGACCACCACTGTTTCTTTGTTCTGGCAGACAGACAGACAGACAGACAGACACACACACACATCATTATATAGTAGTTAGTTAGTTAGATTGTGTGCTTTGATCTTTGTGTTGAATAACATTTTGAACCCTCTTGTCTATTTAATTTGGTTGTAGCTATTAAGATTATTAATCAGTTATGAACAGTTTAGTACCTTTTTATGAGACCAATTTATTAAATTTGTTTTCTCTTCTTCAAAGGTGGTGCCCCAAGATGATCTAATGTAAATTGGATCATATTATTTATAATGATTAATAATATCCCTGATAGCCACATTTAACCCAAAACTCCCTTTTATTGTTGCATAAACACTAATAGTGCCTCATGTAATGCAAAGCACAACATATGGTGCCCCATGCAAGGAAGCGTACTGTTGGCAATCATGCATAAATGTGAAATATTCATTTTAGCCTCCTCCACTGAACCTTTACCTTATCGTGGTGGAGGGGTTTGAGTACCCGAATGATCCTAGGAGCTATGACGTCTGGGGCTTAATGCCCCTGGTAGGGTCTCCCTAGGCAAACAGGTCCTAGGTGACGGGTCAGACTAAGAGCGGTTCCAACGTCCCCGATGACAGGTAGAAAAACAAGGACGTTCACGTTTCCCGGAATGGCGTTACCGGGGCCCCACCCAGAAGCCAGGCCTGGGGTTGGGGCTCGCAGGCGAGCGCCTGGTGGCCGGGTCTGGACTCTCTTCCACTCTGGAGTTGCCTGCGGTGAGAGGCGGCGAGCTGGTGTGGGCTTGCTTATAGCTCCTCAGCTCAGCCGCCATGTGTGAACGAGAGGATCGTTTCCCTGCGCTTTAGGGCCGGGGGTAGGTCTCTCACTGTTGTTTCGGCTTACGGGCCGAACAGCAGTGTAGAGTACCCGGTCTACTTGGAGGCCCTGGGAGGGGTACTGGAGAGTGCTCCAACCGGGGACTCCGTCGTTCTACTGGTGGACTTCAACGCTCACGTAGGCAGCGACAGTGTTACCTGGAGGGGTGTGATTGGGAGGAACGGCCTCCCCGATCTGAACCTGAGTGGTGTTTTGTTATTAGACTTCTGTGCTAGTCACAGTTTGTCCGTAACGAACACCATGTTCAAGCATAAGGGTGTCCATCAGTGCACATGGCACCAGGACGCCCTAGGCCGGAGATCAATGATCGACTTTGTGGTCGTGTCATCTGACCTCCGGCCGAATGTCTTGGACACTCGGGTGAAGAGAGGGGCTGAGCTGTCAACTGATCACCACCTGGTGGTGAGTTGGATCTGCTGGCAGGGGAGGAAGTTGGACAAACTCGGCAGACCCAAACGTATTGTGAGGGTCTGCTGGGAACCTCTGGCGGAATCCTCTGGCAGGGAGGTCTTCAACTCCCACCTCCGGGAGAGCTTTGACGAGATCCCAAGGGAGGCTGGGGACATTGAGTCCGAATGGACTGTGTTCTCCACTTCCATTGCTGACGCGGCTGTTCGGAATCGTGGCGTTAAGGTCTCCGGTGCCTGTCGTGGTGGCAAACCCCGAACCCGGTGGTGGACACCGGAAGTAAGGGATGCTGTCAAGCCGAAGAAGGAGTCCTATCGAGCATGGCTGGCTCGGGGGACTCCTGAGGCAGTCTGGGAAAAGTTCGGGGAAGCCATGGAGGAGGACTACCGGTCAGCCTCGAGGAAATTCTGGCAAACCATCCGGCGCCTCGGGAGGGGGAAGCAGGTCTCCACCAACACGGTTTAAGGTGGGGGTGGGGAGCTGTTGACCACAACTGGGGATATCGTCGGGCGGTGGAAGGAATACTTCGAGGATCTCCTCAATCCCACTGACACACCTTCCAGGGGCTGGGGACTCAGAGGTGGATTCATTCATCACCCAAGCCGAAGTCACTGAGGTAGTTTGGAAGCTCCTCAGTGGCAAAGCACTTGGGGTGGATGAGATCCGTCCTGAGTACCTCAAGTCTCTGGATGTTGTGGGGCTGTCTTGGCTGTCTTGGTGGTCCCTCTATTTAAAAAGGGGGACCGGAGGGTGTGTTCCAGCTATCGGGGATCACACTCCTCAGCCTCCCTGGTTAAGTCTACTCCAGGGTACTGGAGAGGAGAATTCGGCCGATAGTCAAATCTCAGATTCAGGAGAAAAAATGCGGTTCTACGTTCCTACCCTCACCTATGGTCATGAACTTCGGGTCATGACCGAAAGAATAAGATCCAGGATACAAGCGGCTGAAATGAGTTTCCTCCCTTAGAGATAGGATGAGGAGCTCTGTCACCCGGGATGAGCTCGGAGTCGAGCCGTTGCTCCTCCACATCGAGAGGAGCCAGCTGAGGTGGCTCAGGCATCTATATCGGATGCCCCCTGGACGCCTTCCTCGGGAGGTGTTCCTGGCATGCCCCACTGGGAGGAGACCCCGAGGAAAACCCATGACACGCTGGAGTCTCTATGTCACTTGGCTGGCCTGGGAACGCCTTGGGATCCTGCCAGAGGAACTAGGGGAAGTGTCTGGGGTGAGGGAAGTCTGGGTGTCCCTGCTCAGGCAGATGCCCCCGCGACCCGGCCCCGGATAAGCAGAAGAAAATGGATGGGTGAATGGATGGATGGATTAATTTCAGCATAATTTGGACAGAGCTCGTATTTGAGATTCACATCTTGAACCCTTTAGCCAAAAGTCTTTTAACCACTAGTCTACTACAGGAATAGATGTTGATTTGTACTTAAAAACAATTGCAGTGTGATGAGAATTTATCAATCAAATTTATAACCCATTTAATGAACCAAACCTGAAAAAATGTGACAATGAGCAAAAACTTTTTAATTTTAAATGTAGGTTGTCAGCTTGATTTTCATATGTATTCCCTCTGGGATATATTTTTTATTTTTTATTTTTTATTTTTTATTTTTTATTTTTTTTGCTTAGCAACAGATGTAACTGATGAATGGGCTAATTAGTCTACTAACAGAATTATTAAAGGGCCAGAATCAGGTTGCTAAAAGGCCACATCTGGCCCCTGGACCTAGGTCTGGTTTAAGGCATCAACCCTGCACTCTAAATTCCAAAAACAAGACTCCAAATGAAAGATGATATTTTGTTTCTGCTGGATGTGTAAATATGCAGTTGTTTGCAAAACACATTCACCATAAAAGGTTTCTATGTTGATAATATGTCAGGTTTTCCCTTAATGTGACCAAGAAATCAGTTATGGCTGCTTTTATAGAAACACATTGCACGATTTCACCTCCGTCTGCTTGTTTGAGTCTGAAGCTTGTGTAATTGTCACCTAGACAGTTTGCTTTCATTCTTGTTTACTGCTCTTCCAGTCAGTAACGTCCTGTCAACAATGTCTGTATTTCTTGTCAAAAAAGTGCTGACTTCTTACCAATAACACTAAGGTGGTCCAAGAGAAGAGAATCAATCCAGAAACACTTCTAACTGGAGTTCTTGCTCACTAAAAAACAAATTATAATAACAACAAAACCATCCACACATTCCAGTCAATGCAGGTTTAATTTATTGCGAAACAAATTTCATTTCATCAATTTCTACTTATTTTCACATTAAATATAGAGTATATCTTTTGCAGATATCACCAGATGCAGAACACAGACATTCACAACAATTATCTTATTATCATTAGCTCAGCATCGTTTGCAGGAGTACAGCTGCATATGTAGAAAAATATAATTGAACCCTTTTGTGGCCCCTAGAGGAAGCTGCATGTGAGCTCATGAATTGCCTCCATATGTCAGATAACACACTTTAATAATGTAAATGTAACTTTGGTGGAGACAATATCACACAACAAGATGCCACATTTCTCTCACTGCATTGTCTCTTTAATCAGTCAGTGCAAGAATTTGAAATATAAGAATACAGCAGGAAAAGCACATTGTCATTTACAAATGTTCAAACCTTTTTTGTTAAATTCACATATACCTCTTCTGACTCCAGTACTGATTCATCTCCTGGAAACCCTGTGATGTGCACTACTGTGGTCCCTCGACTCCTGCCTCTTCAGCTCCACTGTTTCCATCTTGAGCACCACCAAGGTAATCGAGCTCAATATTGTCCTCTCGTCTCGGCATCTGCCTTCTGCTGACCTACAGAGAAATGGCAAAACAATGTATTTAAGTCACAAAATACTTTAATGCAAACAAGTATTCCTAATTCTGCCAGAGGTCTCAGAAACATCTGGAGCAACATGCTTCTTCACTACAGGAAGTGTTGGTACATGATGTAGTTACTCAGAATGTTTTGCTTCTGTTTTCTCTGCTGTACCAAACACACACAGACACTGAACTATGATCCCTATGTGAAAACTTGAGTTTTACATATTACACCACAACAGCCACTTCTAGTCACTGTTTACCTTGCAGCAGAAAAACATGGCAGCACTGAACGCCACCATCAGCACTACGAGTGCCAGCCTGATGATCAGATCTGTTAAAGAGGCTGAAACAGATTCACAGTCATTACATCAGTTCATACGGGAACATGCAGTTTTCTTTGCTTCATGTAGGCTTAGTGTTTCCAAATGTTGGCATCATACGTTTCTGCAAAACATGGATATGTTGCACATTTCCTCAGGTTGCACCTTTGCATTGCTTTAGGCTCAGTTTGATGTGACAGCGTTGTAATCATGGTCTGGTTAGGTATGGGCTCAAAAAACATTGCTCCTGATGTGCAGTTGGCACCTCGCATGGCAGCCTCCACCATCAGTGTATGAATATGTGTGTGAGTCCGTGAATGTGGCAAGTAGTGTGAAGTGCTTTGAGAGGTCATTAGACTGGAAAAGCGCTATATAAATGCAAGTCCATTTACCACTGACCATAAAACCTGCCATCTGCATTAGTGTTTTGGCTTGTCAAGCTCTGGCTACAAACAGTGCTGGAAACTGTCCCTAAGTCTTGTCAAAAATATCTAGCTTTGTTGCCATTTTCATGGCTGGAAACTGTTCCAACCTTATTCGAAATTATCCGGTTTCACGAACATGGCTAGAAATGCCTGGACATCTTGTCCAAAATGTCCAGTGGTTTCACTTAGATTGGGTGTGACTAGACTTCACTCCACCATTCCCCCCTCCTTCCTTTGACATAAAAGTCATATACACGCAATGTAAATGTGACAGGACTCATGTTGCAGAAATGTATATATAATATCTATGATATGTACAAATGAAAGTATCTCTGGTTTGCAGAAACGTAAAATGACTCAGATTCTCTGTAAAGTTACCTGCGACAGCTACATAGAGACGGCGGCTCTCAGAGGAGAATTTACGGGAGAAAACGTAGACGTGATAAACACAGATGTAGTTCCCTTGGTGGTTGTGGTCTGCAGCAGAGAACAGGAAGTGGGCAGAGTGATTGACAGCTGGCAGGGTGTAGTTCTGTGATGTTGCTGAGTTGGTCAAAGTAAGCTGGAAAGAGCCTCCTGGATGCTGGGGCAGGATGGAGCAGCTGATGGTGAAACTGGAGCCCAGGAGCACCTGAAGCTGCTTGTCCTCGGACAACCCGTCGTTGTGGGGGGAGAAGGAGATGTTTGGCTGAGCCAGAATATCTGTGAACAAAATTGGTAATTGAGTGATTCTCTATTAAGAATATGAAATGTACTAAAAGTCCCTGTTCAAGGTTACCTGAGCAGATCACCTCCCGGCTGACGGGTGATGGGACTTGATCAGGAACTAATAAACACTCCCGCAGCAGGGGTATAGAATCAGACTGAACACAGGTCTCGCTGATCCACCAGGCGGGTTTATCTGAAGGGTTTCGTATTTTTGTTGAAACAACAGAACCACAGTCGAGTTGTCTACATGCAACAGATGCTAACTTCTGGTCCCATCCAGAGACGATGTTGGCCACTGGTCTCCACTCTCCCTGTTGTTTCATCTCTAACGTCCCATCGCAGCGACTGGTTCCCCCTGACAACCTGACAATATCAGGCTCTGGACAGAGACAGGAGAGTAATTGATAAAAGAACTAAAGACATTTTGATTAGATCAAGTAAAATCAAGCATGACACTGTCCTACCTGAGCAGGTGAGTCCAACAGCTTTGCCAGGTGAGCAGGTGTTTCTATCTGAACCTGAGGTTCTACAGTCCAGGAGAGCAGACTCATGGCCTCCACACTGGAACTCTCTGGTCCACATTGGAGCCTCCACTTCTCCATAGAGCGCCCCCTGGAGGACTGAAGGAGCCCCACAGCCGAGCTCCCTACAGACCACCTCTGCATCCTGCTGGTCAAAGTCATCTTCACACACTGAGGACCACCTCTGGTTAGACTTCACCTCCAGTCTGCCTGAACACAGACTGTTTCCATTCACCAGCCTGACAGAGTCTATCAGGGAAGAGAGAAAATTAAGAAGATGTTGCTGTTTGTTAAAGATTGCAGGATGGACAATATCAGCAAGGAAGATGCCAGTGATTTTGTAATTTTGGTCAGTCCAGTTTCAGTTCTTCAGTTAAAAAAAGGAACAAATTTGAAACACTGTTGTTCATTCTAACAATGTTTGATGTAACTTAATATATTGTGACGAACATACATACTGTATAAGGTGCCAAAATATGTTCCCCAGATGACTACTACCATATTGACGCAAATATAGGACAAGGTTTTTTTTGTTGAAAATTATGTGAAAAAGTGGGGTCGTCTTGTAACTGGGGTCTAACCGTTGACACATGCTGATAGTTGTCTGGGTCGCTACCTGACCGCAACGGCAGAGGGCGCCAACTTATTGTAGAGACGTCACTGACACTGTGGCTGGAGTTATCTGTCAGTCACAGCGGAGAAGAAATGTCAGGAGGTGAAAAATGGAGAGGCGCGATGATTGTACAGAGCAAAGTGGATAGAAGGTGGGGCTAAGTTAACAGACATCTGAGGTGGAGCAATGATGTTAATTTAAGATAATGGTGGTCAATGCAGCAGAGGCATCAAACAACTGTCAGGCAACCAAGAAATATGGAGTTAAGGAATGTAACGTCCAAAGATGATGGGTCCAAAAAGACCGTCTGAAAAACGCTAACACTAAGAGAAAAGTTTATCGTGGTCCTAAAAGCGGCTGCTTCCAAGAGATTGACAGGATGGTACGTGAGTTTGTTATTGAGAAACAAATTTTGGTTATCAGAGTCGTTTTCTGAAGATTAGTCTTGAAAAGAGGGGTCATCTAATAATCAGGGTTGTCCTATATTCGGGTCAATATGGTACTTTCTTTGTTAGGATTACTGTTAGAGTCATTGCTTTTGTTGGTTTTTACCTGAGCAGGTAATTTTCAGAGTATCTTGGGAAGAAATAGGCAAAATTGATGTACATTCTCTGATGGCAGACTCAGACTGACCACAGGATGATAGGATTGTCCATGTATCTGTGTTGACCACATGTACTGTTTCTGTTGAAAGAGCAGAACCACAGTCCAGCTGTCTACATACAACCGCAGCAGACATCAGGCCCCACATAGAAAATAACGAGAGAGACACTGGTTTCCATTTTCCTTTGTGTTTCATCTCAAGTCTGCCCACACAGGAGCTGGATCCTCCAACCAACTGGATTTCATTGAGCTCTGAAGAGGTACAAGAGAATATTTTCTTTAAATAAATTACATAACTTACTTTAGAATCAAAGCTGCAGCTCCTGTCTTACCTGAGCAGGTGAGTCCAACAGCTTTGCCAGGTGAGCAGGTGTTTCTATCTGAGCCTGAGGTTCTACAGTCCAGGAGAGCAGACTCATGGCCTCCACACTGGAACTCTCTGGTCCACATTGGAGCCTCCACTTCTCCATAGAGCGCCCCCTGGAGGACTGAAGGAGCCCCACAGCCGAGCTCCCTACAGACCACCTCTGCATCCTGCTGGTCAAAGTCATCTTCACACACTGAGGACCACCTCTGGTTAGACTTCACCTCCAGTCTGCCTGAACACAGACTGTTTCCATTCACCAGCCTGACAGAGTCTGAAGAAAGACAGCAACAGACAGAAGGATTTCTACTTCTGTGTTCAGGTTCAGGAACCTTAACATTCTCTACAATCAGCAGGTGATTGTATGAAACTTTTCTGCTGTTTTCTCCCTTGATGGCTGAATAATTCAATACTGCCTCTTCCTTCCCTATGCATGTATGCCTTCCTGCATATACCAGCAACAATGTGACACTAAGGTGAGCTGGAACATTAAACTAAGCACTTATCATTGATGACTGCTACTTGATCTAGTGTGGCTTGGACCTGCCGAATGAAGAAATGTGAAGAACAAGACAACCATCACAGCTGATGTGTTTGCCTGTGTTACCTGAACACTTGACCTCCAGGTGGTAGTTGGCAGAATAAGTTGTTGTAGATACGCAATCACTAATTGCAGACCCAGACTGAAGACAAGTTGAACTAATCCTCCAGACAGGTATGGATGTTAAACTCTGTATCCGCTCTGTTGAAACAGCAGAACCACAGTCCAGTTGTCTGCACGCTGCATCTGCTGTCTTTAGATTCCACTGAAGCATTGATTCATCCACTTTTCTCCACACGCCTTGTTGTTTCAGCTCCAGTTCACCAGCACAGCGACTGGATCCTCCCAGCAACCGGAAAATATTGGGCTCTGAGCAGACAAGAGTAAAAGATGAAAAAGAAGTCACATTTGATAGAAACTCAAATATGATCAAAGCTGCAGCTCCTCTCCTACCTGAGCAGGTGAGTCCAACAGCTTTGCCAGATGAGCAGGTGTTTCTATCTGAGCCTGAGGTTCTACAGTCCAGGAGAGCAGACTCATGGCCTCCACACTGGAACTCTCTGGTCCACATTGGAGCCTCCACTTCTCCATAGAGCGCCCCCTGGAGGACTGAAGGAGCCCCACAGCCGAGCTCCCTACAGACCACCTCTGCATCCTGCTGGTCAAAGTCATCTTCACACACTGAGGACCACCTCTGGTTAGACTTCACCTCCAGTCTGCCTGAACACAGACTGTTTCCATTCACCAGCCTGACAGAGTCTGAAGAAAGGCAGCAACAGACAGAAGGATTTCTACTCCTGCATTCAGGTTCATGAGCCATCAGTAGGTGGAAACAACTTGTCCCACTGGCACAGCAAATCTTTAAATCGTCATATAAACTTTTTTGCGGTTTTCTCTTTGATGGCTGAATAAGGTTTCTAACTCAATTCTGCCTCTGACAAGGAAGTTATGTTTCCACCGGTGCACATTTGTTGGTCAATTGGTTTGTCAGCAGGATTACACAAAAACTAGGCAACATATGTCTCAAAACTTGAATGAAGGATGGGTCTTGGCCCAGAATAGATCCCATTAATTTATGATACGGATGAAAGGATGGATCAAGGGTTTTTTAAGTCCACATGAGTGTTATTTACTTCCTCATATTTACATGTTTCCTCTACAAACTGTCAGGTAGGGAGGGACTTGTCGAGGATATTGATTTCCCTTTATTGTAGCTAACAGCATGAGCACTGAATGTGAATTGCACCCCCTTCCATGCAGCGACATGACACTGTAGCCAATTCTGCTGAACCAAGAGCTCCTGGTGAACGTGGCCGATTGAGTGAAGAGAGGGCTCGACAAACACGGCCTGAGCCAGACCTCCCCTTTGTCTCTGGTTTTTCTATTGTACTTTACATTTTTGGAACAATTACTGGCACAAGAATGTCCTTCTGGGGTATAGATTTATTACTATAACACAGCTTCTGAAGATGACTGCAGACAATTGGACCACAGGGAATACAATACCAACGTAGCTTTCTTGCCGGGTTTATCTCCTGGTAATCTGGGTCCTAAGCAAATAGGACCACTAACATTAGCTGCATGACAAACAAGCAAGTAGTAGCTAAACTCCTTAAACCACCTCTGTGTGTCGTCAAAACCATTCGGTCCAAAACACTGCTCCGTTCAGTTGGAACTCGGTACAGCGACGTCTTACTGACATGAAATCTTAGCTCTTTGCCACTCACTCACTACCCAAAGTTAAATATTAACTGATGGGTGGATGGCATAATATTATTGGTTGAAATCAGTTCATTCAAGCCTAGGTAAACATTTTTTTTACAGGACAAGACATGACTACATTTTGATTGGAGAATTGAATGTGTTTGTGTATTTTTTCACGGAGGTATGCGCTCTGAGTTGCCATTCTAGTTTATTATGTACTTGTCTCTTCCTGCATATACCTGCAACAGTATGTCAAGCGGAATATAAAACGGAACACTTATCCTTGATGACTGCACCTTGATCTAGTGTGGCTCGGATCTGCTAAATAAGGAAATGTAAACAACAAGACAACCATCATAGGTGATGTGTCTGCTTGTGTTACCTGAACACTTGACCTCCAGGTTGTAATCAGTTGAATTAATCCTTGTAGCTATACAGTCTCTAACTGCAGACCCGGACTGAAGACAAGTTGATCTAACCCACCGCACAGTTTGGGGAGATTTATTTTTTATCCGCTCTGTTGAAACAGCAGAGCCACAGTCCAGTTGTCTGCACACTGCATCTGCTGTCTTTAGATTCCACTGACTCTTTTCTTCATCCACTTTTCTCCACACGCCATGTTGTTTCACCTCCAGTTCACCAGCACAACTACTGGATCCTCCCACCAACCGGACAATATCGGGCTCTGAGCAGACAAGAGTAAAAGATGGGGTCAAAAAAGAAGTCACATTTACTAGAAACTCCAATCAAATTCAAGCTGCAGCTCCTTTCTTACCTGAGCAGGTGAGTCCAACAGCTTCACCAGGTGAGCAGGTGTTTCTATCTGAGCCTGAGGTTCTACAGTCCAGGAGAGCAGACTCATGGCCTCCACACTGGAACTCACTGGTCCACACTGGAGCCTCCACTTCTCCATAGAGCGCCCCCTGGAGGACTGAAGGAGCCCCACAGCCGAGCTCCCTACAGACCACCTCTGCATCCTGCTGGTCAAAGTCATCTTCACACACTGAGGACCACCTCTGGTTAGACTTCACCTCCAGTCTGCCTGAACACAGACTGTTTCCATTCACCAGCCTGATGGAGTCTATCAGGGAAAAGAGAGAGAACGAATCAGAAATCAGAAGATGTGTTTTCCTGTTTTAAAAGTCTTCATTTACTTAAGTTGTCAAGAAGAAAGCTGCTGCACTGTTTTGCTGTGAAGCTTCAGAAATGTTTTGTGGAATACGAAACTTCACCTGACTTTCCATCAGCATGGGGTCGATTAGAGAAAGACTGAAAATTGAGTCCTCTTAGACTCTGAGCTTGTTTGTGATCAGTGTTTTTGTCTTATGGCTTCTGGTGGCATTACCTGAACAGATGATCCCCAGACTGGTACCAGGAGTTATGGACCTTTTCATGAAACATTTCCTCAGTTCAGGTCCAGAATTTAGACAGAAAGGTGCTATTCTCCATGAAGATAAAAATGTGGGATTGATTGAAAGAACTTCAACCACAGAACCACAGTCCAGGTGTCTACAAACTGCATCTGCTAACTTGAGGTTCCAGTCACGGTCATCCACTTCTGTCCAGACACCCTGGCTCTTCACCTGTAGTTCACCAGAACAACGGCTGGATCCTCCAGCCAACTGGATGTCATCAATCTCTAAGCACGGGTAAGAGTTGTTAGTATAATATAATATAATAATCTCTTGTTGTATTCTTCATTTAGGCCTATATTTGAAGTATCATTTTACCCTCAGAAGTACCAGTTTCGTCTGTCAGGAGACCTTTGGAGAATCCTAAAAACAGAAACAAAATCATCTCAGTAGATCAGGTGGTGTGGTTGCATGACAGGACTGTGGACTTTTTGTTCAGTCTCTTCAAATGCAGGAACTTGAAGACGAGATTACCTCCTATCATTACTCTGTTAAAGAATAGGGTCCGATTTTCTGAGTTCTTTCTTAGCACCGTGGGTTGAACTGCACAATGAGGAAACAGAGAAAAATTGGGAAACTAAAATGGGACTCTAATGTCCATGTTCGATGATTGCATGTAAAATGTATAAACATTGCTGCAAGCCGCAGATAACATCCAAAGTTGACAAGTGTACTAAACGTGGCATAATACATTCACATTATAAATGTATTAGCCACCTTTCACATCCACAGGTGTAGGGTAATAGTGTTGTGTTATCACAAGCCCACAAGGTTTCCAAACAGTTCAAGTCACACCACTGGATGTTTGTAATGGGAACTGGAGATATTGTCAGCCACTTTTAGAGAACAAAACCAGATCTTTTTCACGATGAGTCCGACCGTCTCCAATCCATGATTGTGGTGACTAAAACAGGTATTTTAAGCCAAACCATGATTGTTTTCCTGAACCTAACCAAGTGTTTTTTTGTGGAAAGACCTCAACACCATAAGCACAAAAGAAAAGTGAAGTTGTAATGCCAAACATTTAGTTTTAACAAATCTGTGGTTTTGCTGAAGTTTACTTAGCTAACATTTATTCTGGCAGCTGGTTTGTATATATCAAGAAGTGACATAATGCCCCCTAATTGCTTCTTTTATCATCATAAATGCAAAAACATGACCTTCTTCCTGGACAGATGTGGAAAGCCAACATGTTGATACCAGTGTGGAGGCTGAGAAGGTTAAATCCTCTTCCTAGCCTCAGGATAAATACTCCTAAAAAAACATACCCAAAATCAGGAATAAGGCTTTAATGCACATTGTGGTCTCATTTGAAAGGTAAGAACCCACAGAATATGAATCCATTGAAAATGAACCTCTTTCTGTTACTGTTACAATTTAGTAAAAAGTAAGATTTTCATTCACACCAAGTACATCTGCATTTCCATGGCAATTTCCCCATTTTAACCATGATTTCATCAATAATGTTGCAGCTGAAAGTCATCTTCCAGTCTGTGATTACAACTGTAACTCTGTCAATGTGATGAAATCATTAAAATACAACACTTGTTACACACTTTAGATATATACTATATAGGCGGTCAGGGTCATAACAAAACATTACAAAGAACACTCAGCAGCAATAAAACAAAGTGTAAGCGTAGAACAGACCTCCCCAAAAAACTACCAATAACATCCTTGAAAATATGAAATCTTTCTAGTAAGATCCATTTGTGAATTATAGCAGTCAGTTGCCAACAACCTAACTAGTCTAGATTAGACTTCTTCATCACATCCATTTTCACAAATTAATTGTATTTTCCTGAAGTTTAAAATGTTGGCTTGAATTAATTTTGCTTATTCTCCCGTGGATCTGACAATACAAACTCATGATGTGCAGGAAGCAGTGAGGTTTAAGTGGCCGAGGTCGTACCTGAGCTCCAGAGCAACATGAACACCAGCAGTCGGTCTACAGGGTCCATGTCCAGTTGGGCTGTTGTCCGAACAGCCTGTCACTCTTTCTCACTGACTGTCTGTGGATCTTATGTCTTGATCAGCTCTCATCGAATGTGCAGTTTCCTCTTTGACTTTCAGTCTCTATGACGGGCAAACAGGAAGCTGCCTGAGATGATCATACACTGACATCCTGTGCTCTTTTGACGATTTTATCAAAGATTGTTGTCAGTTCAGTTTCAGGGACTGCTGAGCCATTTACTAGAACTAGACTATGTTCCAGTAAACGTGTGAACCTGTTTCACATCTGTATAACTTCACATTGATAATTTCAGTTACATTATGTATGTTGCATAACCTCCCTTCAGTAGTTAAAATAACTCTGGACAGGAACAGCAGTCCCCGCAGTGAAAGTCCTGTGCAGTGAAAAGTTCCTAGGAAATCTGGGTTGGATTGGGTCCAGTTTATGAAACAACCCTCCTTGCAGCAGAACAGGTTGAAATAATGATCACTCTGGACTTTCTGGCTACTGGGGGAAGTGTTTAGTCTGGAATATCACAGCCCTCACGAAAGCTCTAATGCCTGCTGCTTTGGATTCCCTTATTGAAATGAATCCATATATGATTTGTTTTGGTCCTTTTTAAACTGGCCTTGCAGACCACAATTTTGACTTTTCCTTCTTTCGCTCATTGATAATCAAACTGAGACTCCTAAAAATGTCAGTATAGGTGACACTGGGAGGAGGACACACATCCACACTTCACCTGGGGTGAGTACTTATAATGAGAGGACTGTGTACAGGTGTGTCACATGATTTTATAGATTATTGGTAGTTTGCTTTCCTAGACGGCTTTTCGACATTAGTCAAATGCTACTTCACACAGATTCAGGATCTCTGCATGTGACAAACCATCCTCACACACACACACACACACACACACACACACACATTCCTTGAGCCTGGAGCATGTCACACCCACATGTGATATCAGTGACCACCACTGTTTCTTTGTTCTGGCAGACAGACAGACAGACAGACACACACACACATCATTATATAGTAGTTAGTTAGTTAGATTGTGTGCTTTTATCTTCATGTTGAATAACATTTTGAACCCTCTTGTCTATTTAATTTGGTTGTAGCTATTAAGATTATTAATCAGTTATGAACAGTTTAGTACCTTTTTATGAGACCAATTTATTAAATTTGTTTTCCCTTCTTCAAAGGTGGTGCCCCAAGTTGATCTAATGTAAATTGGATCATATTATTTATAATGATTAATAATATCCCTGATAGCCACATTTAACCCAAAACTCCCTTTTATTGTTGCATAAACACTACTTAATAGTGTCTCATGTAATGCAAAGCACAACATATGGTGCCCCATGCAAGGAAGCGTACTGTTGGCAATCATGCATAAATGTGAAATATTCATTTTAGCCTCCTCCACTGAACCTTTACCTTATCGTGGTGGAGGGGTTTGAGTACCCGAATGATCCTAGGAGCTATGACGTCTGGGGCTTAATGCCCCTGGTAGGGTCTCCCTAGGCAAACAGGTCCTAGGTGACGGGTCAGATTAAGAGCGGTTCCAACGTCCCCGATGACAGGTAGGAAAACAAGGACGTTCACGTTTCCCGGAATGGCGTTACCGGGGCCCCACCCAGAAGCCAGGCCTGGGGTTGGGGCTCGCAGGCGAGCGCCTGGTGGCCGGGTCTGGACTCTCTTCCACTCTGGAGTTGCCTGCGGTGAGAGGCGGCGAGCTGGTGTGGGCTTGCTTATAGCTCCTCATCTCAGCCGCCATGTGTGAACGAGAGGATCGTTTCCCTGCGCTTTAGGGCCGGGGGTAGGTCTCTCACTGTTGTTTCGGCTTACGGGCCGAACAGCAGTGTAGCGTACCCGGTCTACTTGGAGGCCCTGGGAGGGGTACTGGAGAGTGCTCCAACTGGGGACTCCGTCGTTCTACTAGTGGACTTCAACGCTCACGTAGGCAGTGACAGTGTTACCTGGAGGGGTGTGATTGGGAGGAACGGCCTCCCCGATCTGAACCTGAGTGGTGTTTTGTTATTAGACTTCTGTGCTAGTCACAGTTTGTCCGTAACGAACACCATGTTCAAGCATAAGGGTGTCCATCAGTGCACATGGCACTAGGACGCCCTAGGCCGGAGATCAATGATCGACTTTGTGGTCGTGTCATCTGACCTCCGGCCGAATGTCTTGGACACTTGGGTGAAGAGAGCGGCTGAGCTGTCAACTGATCACCACCTGGTGGTGAGTTGGATCCGCTGGCAGGGGAGGAAGTTGGACAGACTCGGCAGACAGCATCCTTAAAAATATATCTTCCTTATAAGCTCTATTTGTGATATATGACAGTCAGTTGTCAGCAGCCTAACTCCTCTGGATTAGACTTCTTCATCATTTCATACCCACTTTCACAAATTTGATGTATTTTCCCTAAAGTTTAAAATATTTTCTTGAATGAATTTCGCTCATTCTCCCGTCAAGCCGAAGAAGGAGTCCTATCGAGCATGGCTGGCTCGGGGGACTCCTGAGGCAGTCTGGGAAAAGTTCGGGGAAGCCATGGAGGAGGACTACTGGTCAGCCTCGAGGAAATTCTGGCAAACCATCCGGCGCCTCGGGAGGGGGAAGCAGGTCTCCACCAACACGGTTTACGGTGGGGGTGGGGAGCTGTTGACCTCAACTGGGGATATGGTCGGGCGGTGGAAGGAATACTTCGAGGATCTCCTCAATCCCACTGACACACCTTCCAGGGGCTGGGGACTCAGAGGTGGATTCATTCATCACCCAAGCCGAAGTCACTGAGGTAGTTTGGAAGCTCCTCAGTGGCAAAGCACTTGGGGTGGATGAGATCCGTCCTGAGTACCTCAAGTCTCTGGATGTTGTGGGGCTGTCTTGGCTGACACGTCTCTGCAGCATCGTATGGCAGTCGGGGACAGTGCCTCTGGACTGGCAGACCGGGGTGGTGGTCCCTCTATTTAAAAAGGGGGACCGGAGGGTGTGTTCCAGCTATTAGGGATCACACTCCTCAGCCTCCCTGGGTAAGTCTACTCCAGGGTACTGGAGAGGAGAATTTGGCCGATAGTCAAATCTCAGATTCAGGAGAAACAATGCGGTTCTACGTTCCTACCCTCACCTATGGTCATGAACTTCGGGTCATGACCAAAAGAATAAGATCCCGGATACAAGCGGCTGAAATGAGTTTCCTCCCTTAGAGAGACCCCGAGGAAAACCCATGACACGCTGGAGTCTCTATGTCGCTTGGCTGGCCTGGGAACGCCTTGGGATCCTGCCAGAGGAACTAGGGGAAGTGTCTGGGGTGAGGGAAGTCTGGGTGTCCCTGCTCAGGCAGCTGCCCCCGCGACCCGGCCCCGGATAAGCAGAAGAAAATGGATGGGTGAATGGATGGATGGATTAATTTCAGCATAATTTGGACAGAGCTCATATTTGAGATTCACATCTTGAACCCTTTAGCCAAAAGTCTTTTAACCACTAGTCTACTACAGGAATAGATGTTGATTTGTACTTAAAAACAATTGCAGTGTGATGAGAATTTATCAATCAAATTTATAACCCATTTAATGAACCAAACCTGAAAAAATGTGACAATGAGCAAAAACTTTTTAATTTTAAATGTAGGTTGTCAGCTTGATTTTCATATGTATTCCCTCTGGGATATATTTTTTATTTTTTATTTTTTTGCTTAGCAACAGATGTAACTGATGAATGGGCTTAGTCTACTAACAGAATTATTAAAGGGCCAGAATCAGGTTGCTAAAAGGCTACATCTGGCCCCTGGACCTAGGTCTGGTTTAAGGCATCAACCCAGCACTCTAAATTCCAAAAACAAGACTCCAAATGAAAGATGATATTTTGTTTCTGCTGGATGTGTAAATATGCAGTTGTTTGCAAAACACATTCACCATAAAAGGTTTCTATGTTGATAATATGTCAGGTTTTCCCTTAAGGTGACCAAGAAATCAGTTATGGCTGCTTTTATAGAAACACATTGCACGATTTCACCTCCGTCTGCTTGTTTGAGTCTGAAGCTTGTGTAATTGTCACCTAGACAGTTTGCTTTCATTCTTGTTTACTGCTCTTCCAGTCGGTAACGTCCTGTCAACAATGTCTGTATTTCTTGTCAAAAAAGTCCTGACTTCTTACCAATAACACTAAGGTGGTTCAAGAGAAGAGAATCAATCCAGAAACACTTCTAACTGGAGTTCTTGCTCACTAAAAAACAAATTATAATAACAACAAAACCTTCCACACATTCCAGTCAATGCAGGTTTAATTTATTGTGAAACAAATTTCATTTCATCAATTTCTACTTATTTTCACATTAAATATAGAGTATATCTTTTGCAGATATCACCAGATGCAGAACACAGACATTCACAACAATTATCTTATTATCATTAGCTCAGCATCGTTTGCAGGAGTACAGCTGCATATGTGGAAAAATATAATTGAACCCTTTTGTGGCCCCTAGAGGAAGCTGCATGTGAGCTCATGAATTGCCTCCATATGTCAGATAACACACTTTAATAATGTAAATGTAACTTTGGTGGAGACAATATCACACAACAAGATGTCACATTTCTCTCACTGCATTGTCTCTTTAATCAGTCAGTGCAAGAATTTGAAATATAAGAATACAGCAGGAAAAGCACATTGTCATTTACAAATGTTAAAACCTTTTTTGTTAAATTCACATATACCTCTTTTGACTCCAGTACTGATTCATCTCCTGGAAACCCTGGATGTGCACTACTGTGGTCCCTCGACTCCTGCCTCTTCAGCTCCACTGTTTCCATCTTGAGCACCACCAAGGTAATCGAGCTCAATATTGTCCTCTCGTCTCGGCATCTGACTATTACTGACCTACAGAGAAATGGCAAAACAATGTATTTAAGTCACAAAATACCTGCTCTTCACTAAATCAGTATACTTTTATACAAACAAGTATTCCTAATTCTGCCAGAGGTCTCAGAAACATCTGGAGCAACATGCTTCTTCACTACAGGAAGTGTTGGTATATGATGTAGTTACTCAAAATGTTTTGCTTCTGTTTTCTCTGCTGTACCAAACACACACAGACACTGAACTATGATCCCTATGTGAAAACTTGAGTTTTACAGATTACACCACAACAGCCACTTCTAGTCACTGTTTACCTTGTAGTAGAAAAACATGGCAGCACTGAACGCCACCATCAGCACTATGAGTGCCAGCCTGATGATCAGATCTGTTAAAGAGGCTGAAACAGATTCACAGTCATTACATCAGCTCATAGAGGAACATGCAGTTTTCTTTGCTTCATTGGATATTTTAAATCAAATCAAATTATTTATTTTTAGCTTTAACACCTTACATTTTTACTGCTGTGGGCTTAGTGTTTCCAAATGTTGGCATCATACATTTCTGCAAAACATGGATATGTTGCATATTTCCTCAGGTTGCAACTTTGCATTGCTTCAGGCCTAGTTTGATGTTGTGACAGTGCTGTAGTCATGGTTAGGTTTGGGCTCAAAAAACACTTTTGGTTATGGTTAGAAAAAGATTTGTCTGTATACTTTGGGTATAAAGCCTGCCATCTCCCTTAGTGTGTTCAAAATGACCATCTTTACAGGAAACCACAAATGGCAAGGCTTATGAAAATCCTGTTTTGGCTTGTCTAGCTCTGTGGCCACAAACAGTGCTGCAAACTCTCCCCAAGTCTTGTCAAAAATATCTGGCTTTGTTACCACAAAAACAGACGGAAAATGTCAAGACATCTCATCAAAAAAAATGGCTGGAAACAGTTCCAACTCTATTAGAAATTATCCGGTTTCACCAACACTTGGCCACTGTCGTGCTGAGCCATCACCCCACCATCACCCCCTCCTTCTTATGACATAAAAGTCAGTTCATATAGACAGGACTGATGTTATAGAAATGTATATAAAATATCTATGATATGTACACATGAAAGTATTTGTGGTTTTCAGAAGAAGCGGCTAAAATGAGTTTCCTCCGCAGGGTGTCGGGGCGCTCCCTTAGAGATAGGGTGAGGAGCTCAGAGTAGAGCCGCTGCTCCTCCACATCAAGAGGAGCCAGTTGAGGTGGCTCGGGCATCTGTTTCAGATGCCCCCAGGACGCCTCCCTCGGGAGGTGTTCCTGGCATGTCCCGCTGGGAGGAGACCCCGGGGAAGACCCAGGACACGCTGGAGTGAGAATGTCACCCAGCTGGCCTGGGAACAGGAAGGTAAAATGACTCAGATTCTCTGTAAAGTTACCTGCAACAGTGACATAGAGACGCCGGCTCTCAGGGGAGAATTTATGGAAGAAAGCGTAGACGTGATAAACACAGATGTAGTTCCCTTGATGGGTGTGGTCTGCAGCAGAGAACAGGAAGTGGGCAGAGTGATTGACAGCTGGCAGGGTGTAGTTCTGTGATGTCGCTGAGTTGGTCAAAATTAACTGGAAAGAGCCTCCTGGATGCTGGGGCAGGATGGAGCAGCTGATGGTGAAACTGGAGCCCAGGAGCACCTGAAGCTGCTTGTCCTCGGACAACCCGTCATTGTGGGGGGAGAAGGAGATGTTTGGCTGAGCCAGAATATCTGTGAACAAAATTGGTAATTGCGTGAGTCTCCTATGAGAATATAAAATTCACTTAAAGTCCCTGTTCAAGGTTACCTGAGCAGATCACCTCCAGGCTGATGGGCAGTTGGAGTCCACCAGGCGTTATTAAACACTCCCGCAGCAGGGGTATAGAATCAGACTGAACACAGGTCTCGCTGATCTGCCAGGCAGGTTTATATAAAGTTTCTCTGGTTTTTTTTGAAACAACAGAACCACAGTTGAATTGTCTACATGCAACAGATGCTAACTTCTGGTCCCATTCAGAGAACATGTTGGCCACTGGTCTCCACTCTCCCCGTTGTTTCATCTCTAACGTGCCATCGCAGCGACTGGTTCCCCCTGACAACCTGACAATATCAGGCTCTGGACAGAGACAGGAGAGTAATTAAAAAAAAGAATTAAAGACATTTTGCTCAAGTAAAATCAAAGCCTGAGCTCCTTTCCTACCTGAGCAGGTGAGTCCAACAGCTTTGCCAGGTGAGCAGGTGTTTCTATCTGAGCCTGAGGTTCTACAGTCCAGGAGAGCAGACTCATGGCCTCCACACTGGAACTCACTGGTCCACATTGGAGCCTCCACTTCTCCATAGAGCGCCCCCTGGAGGACTGAAGGAGCCCCACAGCCGAGCTCCCTACAGACCACCTCTGCATCCTGCTGGTCAAAGTCATCTTCACACACTGAGGACCACCTCTGGTTAGACTTCACCTCCAGTCTGCCTGAACACAGACTGTTTCCATTCACCAGCCTGACAGAGTCTATCGGGGAAGAGAGAAAATTAATAAGATGTCGTTGTTTGTCAAAGATGGCAGGGTGGGCAATATAAGCGAGCAAGATGCCAGTGATTTTGTAATTTTGGTGAGTCCAGTTTCGGTTCTCAATGCATCAGTTAAAAAAAAATAACTCATTTAAAATGCTGTTGTTCATTCTAACAGTGTGTAATGTAACTTAATGTATTGTGATGAAGATTCATATAAGGTGCTAACAAGCGTTCCCCAGATGGCTACTTCTTTTTTTAAGGATCACTGTTAAAGTTATTGCCTTTGTTGATTTCTACCTGAGCAGGTAATTTTCAGAGTATGCCGGGAAGGTAAAGGCCACATTAATGTACATTCCCTGATGGCAGATTCAGACTGACCACAGGAAGTTACGATTGTCCATGTATCTTTCCCGTCTGCAGGCATTGTTCCTATTGAAAGAGCAGAACCACAGTCCAGCTGTCTACATACAACCGCTGCAGACATCAGGTCCCACATTAAACTGTACGAGAGAGACACTGGTTTCCATTTTCCTTTGTGTTTCATCTCAAGTCTGCCCACACAGGAGCTGGATCCTCCGACCAACTGGATGTCATTGGGCTCTGAAGAGTTACAAGAGAGTAATAGGTTAAATGAATGATGTGACTTGCTTTAGAATCGAAGCTGCATCTCTCCTACCTGAGCAGGTGAGTCCAACAGCTTTGCCAGGTGAGCAGGTGTTTCTATCTGAGCCTGAGGTTCTACAGTCCAGGAGAGCAGACTCATGGCCTCCACACTGGAACTCTCTGGTCCACACTGGAGCCTCCACTTCTCCATAGAGCGCCCCCTGGAGGACTGAAGGAGCCCCACAGCCGAGCTCCCTACAGACCACCTCTGCATCCTGCTGGTCAAAGTCATCTTCACACACTGAGGACCACCTCTGGTTAGACTTCACCTCCAGTCTGCCTGAACACAGACTGTTTCCATTCACCAGCCTGACAGAGTCTGAAGAAAGACAGCAACAGACAGAAGGATTTCTACTTCTGTATTCAGGTTCAGGAACATTCTCATTCTCTACAATCAGCAGGTGATTGTATGAAACTTTTCTGCTGTTTTCTCCCTTGATGGCTGAATAACTTCTATAATTCAATACTGCCTCTTCCTTCCCTATGCATGTATGCCTTCCTGCATATACCAGCAACAATGTGACACTAAGGTGAGCTGGAACATTAAACTAAGCACTTATCATTGATGACTGCTACTTGATCTAGTGTGGCTTGGACCTGCCGAATGAAGAAATGTGAAGAACAAGACAACCATCACATCTGATGTGTTTGCTGGAGTTACCTGAACATTTGACCTCCAAGTGAGAGATGATAGTATCAGTTTTTGTAGATACACAATCACTAATTGCAGACCCGGACTGAAGACAAGTTGAACTAATCCTCCAGACAGGTATGGATGTTAAACTCTGTATCAGCCCTGTTGAAACAGCAGAGCCACAGTCCAGTTGTCTGCAAACTGCATCTGCTGTCTTTAGATTCCACTGAGCCGATGCATCATGCACTTTTCTCCAAATGCCATGTTGTTTCACCTCAATTTCACCAGCACAGCGACTGGATCCTCCCACCAACTGGAAAATATCGGGCTCTGAGCAGGCGAGAGAAAAAGATGGGGTGAAAAACAAGTCACATTTAATAGAAACTCCAATCAAATTAAACCTGTCGCTCCTCTCCTACCTGAGCAGGTGAGTCCAACAGCTTTGCCAGGTGAGCAGGTGTTCCTATCTGAGCCTGAGGTTCTACAGTCCAGGAGAGCAGACTCATGGCCTCCACACTGGAACTCACTGGTCCACATTGGAGCCTCCACTTCTCCATAGAGCGCCCCCTGGAGGACTGAAGGAGCCCCACAGCCGAGCTCCCTACAGACCACCTCTGCATCCTGCTGGTCAAAGTCATCTTCACACACTGAGGACCACCTCTGGTTAGACTTCACCTCCAGTCTGCCTGAACACAGACTGTTTCCATTCACCAGCCTGACAGAGTCTGAAGAAAGACAGCAACAGACAGAAGGATTTCTACTTCTGTGTTCAGGTTCAGAAACATTTTCTACAATCAGCAGGTGATTGTATGAAACTTTTCTGCTGTTTTCTCCCTTGATGGCTGAATAATTCAATACTGCCTCTTCCTTCCCTATGCATGTATGCCTTCCTGCATATACCAGCAACAATGTGACACTAAGGTGAGCTGGAACATTAAACTAAGCACCTATCATTGATGACTGCTACTTGATCTAGTGTGGCTTGGACCTGCTGAATGAAGAAATGTGAAGAACAAGACAACCATCACAGCTGATTTGTTTAGTGGAGTTACCTGAACATTTGACCTCCAGGTGGTATTTGGCAGAATCAGTTGTTGTAGATACACAATCACTAATTGCAGACCCAGACTGAAGACAAGTTGAACTAATCCTCCAGACAGGTATGGATGTTAAACTCTGTATCTGCCCTGTTGAAACAGCAGAGCCACAGTCCAGGTGTCTGCAAACTGCATCTGCTGTCTTTAGATTCCACTGAAGCATTGCTTCATCCACTTTTCTCCACACACCTTGTTGTCTCAGCTCCAGTTCACCAGCACAGCGACTGGATCCTCCCACCAACCAGAAAATATCACGCTCTGAGCAGACAAGAGTTAAAGATGAAAAAGAAGCCACATTTGATAGAAACGCCAATCAAATTCAAGCTGCAGCTCCTCTCCTACCTGAGCAGGTGAGTCCAACAGCTTTGCCAGGTGAGCAGGTGTTTCTATCTGAGCCTGAGGTTCTACAGTCCAGGAGAGCAGACTCATGGCCTCCACACTGGAACTCTCTGGTCCACATTGGAGCCTCCACTTCTCCATAGAGCGCCCCCTGGAGGACTGAAGGAGCCCCACAGCCGAGCTCCCTACAGACCACCTCTGCATCCTGCTGGTCAAAGTCATCTTCACACACTGAGGACCACCTCTGGTTAGACTTCACCTCCAGTCTGCCTGAACACAGACTGTTTCCATTCACCAGCCTGACAGAGTCTGAAGAAAGACAGCAACAGACAGAAGGATTTCTACTTCTGTATTCAGGTTCAGGAACCTTCTCATTCTCTACAATCAGCAGGTGATTGTATGAAACTTTTCTGCTGTTTTCTCCCTTGATGGCTGAATAACTTCTATAATTCAATACTGCCTCTTCCTTCCCTATGCATGTATGCCTTCCTGCATATACCAGCAACAATGTGACACTAAGGTGAGCTGGAACATTAAACTAAGCACTTATCATTGATGACTGCTACTTGATCTAGTGTGGCTTGGACCTGCTGAATGAAGAAATGTAAATGTAAACAACGAGACAACTGTAAGTCACATGGTTACTCAACCCATTTATGTTATTTAGAAGTGTTTACATGCCCCACTACAAGGCGACGCATCAGCCCTTGACTCATTGCCATGATCACACAGTGCGCGTTCACTCTGAGCCGAGCTGCAGACCAGAGCACTCACCAACATACAAGCTGACGAGCCCCGGTGAGAAAATACAGTGTAGAAGCTGCAAAATGACTATAAATCCCTCTGAATCATATGACTAACCGGTCACTTGCTTGTTAGGAAGGAGTCTTGTGTATTATGCTGGATAAGAGGAGCCATTTCACTGTGTGAGCCCCCTGAGAGAACACTGGTAAGCGTGGCTGCTACATGCTAAGAGGCTAGGCATCGTTGTTAGCTTGTTGATGTAGCTTGTTGTGTGCAAATGCCTTCCATTGAGATACTTTTCTTAAACCAATCAGAGCTACAGGGGTGTTTCCTAATGTTTAAACCCACCGTGGTACTCTCTGTATCATTTTTAACCAAGTGAATTGACCTCAAAAAGATCGCTAGCTAAGTTAGCACGATTTGCGAGGGGTGCTGCTGCTAGTGCTAGCTCAGGTGTTACCTGTAATGTGTAACGTGAGTGCTAACAAGTAGCTGGGTAAGCTAACGTGCTGCTACTGTGATTTATGAGAGAAAGAGACAGTGGATGATGATAATTGTGTTGATAAGAGGGCAAGTTGTGATCATTATTGTTTTCTGATAACTGAGATGTGTACAATGTGTTTATTCCACTTAATTTGTTTAAATATTCATGTTGGTTAAAAGAGTGATTTAATACAGTTCATTTATGGTTAAAAAGTTTAAAAAGTTAAATAAGTTGCAGTTAAAAAGATAAATAGTGAATAAAGGAGCTGTTCAAAAATATAAATAATGCTCTGTGAAAATAAATTAGTGCATTTATGTTAAGATATAAGTTTATGGTGTATCTGTCATGGTAAAAATTCTTATACTGCCCTGTAAATGTATACAGACTCATTTAAATAGATTTGAATACTGTATATCCTGCTTCCGTGTATAGCCTATATATGGAAGCTATTTAGAGTGAAATGTTATAGTAGAATGATGTCATGTGATTGAATAGAGAGTAATGGTTATGTTTCTACACTCAGTGTTTAAATTGTTTTCTTCATTTGCCAGAATAGGAATTGATTCAGATTCCGAGCCTGTGGAGGTTCATTGGCGAGCTAAGAAGGATGAGCGATTCAGACAGAGTGGAGAGCAGTGTGGCGAGCCGTGGGACCCACTCCGGAGAACCCCAGACATCATCTCATTTCACCCATTGACACAGATAAGAAAATAACACAAAATCTACCAGGGTAGTTGTCACATGAACAGAACATTACACACACACCCCACAGAACGGAACTGAACTCTTAACTTCTAATACAGAAGAAGGGACACTTTTATTTGAACTTTTCCATTTTATATTCTTTTTGATGAAAGAGCTCTATTTATTTTGTATTTTTTATTTTTCATACACCGCCAGAAATAAGCTCATGAAAGGTCCAACTCTCGGAACCTAGAAAGAGTCTAAGTGTCAATAGTTTGTTCTTCTAGTCAGGCTAAGGGCGCTACACAACCGTCACAGCTGATGTGCCTGCTGGTGTTACCTGAACATTTGACCTCCAGGTGGTATTTGGCAGAATCAGTTGTTGTAGATACACAATCACCAACTGCAGACCCAGACTGAAGACAAGTTGAACTAATCCTCCAGACAGGTACGGATGTTAAACTCTGTATCTGCCCTGTTGAAACAGCAGAGCCACAGTCCAGTTGTCTGCAAACTGCGTCTGCTGTCTTTAGATTCCACTGACGCATTGCATCATCCACTTTTCTCCACACGCCTTGTTGTTTCACCTCAATTTCACCAGCACAGCGACTGGATCCTCCCACCAACCAGAAAATATCACGCTCTGAGCAGACAAGAGTTAAAGATGAAAAAGAAGCCACATTTAATAGAAACGCCAATCAAATCAAAGCTGCAGCTCCTCTCCTACCTGAGCAGGTGAGTCCAACAGCTTTGCCAGGTGAGCAGGTGTTTCTATCTGAGCCTGAGGTTCTACAGTCCAGGAGAGCAGACTCATGGCCTCCACACTGGAACTCACTGGTCCACACTGGAGCCTCCACTTCTCCATAGAGCGCCCCCTGGAGGACTGAAGGAGCCCCACAGCCGAGCTCCCTACAGACCACCTCTGCATCCTGCTGGTCAAAGTCATCTTCACACACTGAGGACCACCTCTGGTTAGACTTCACCTCCAGTCTGCCTGAACACAGACTGTTTCCATTCACCAGCCTGATGGAGTCTATCAGGGAAAAGAGAGAGAACGAATAAGAGAACATAAGATGTTTTTTCTGTTCTGAAACAAAGTCTCCAGCTACTTCACTTGTCACAGAGAAAGCTGCTACACTGTTTTGCTGTGAAGCTTCAGAAATGTTTTGTAGACTGATCAGCATGGGGTCGATTAGATAAAGGCTGAAATTAGACTCCTGTTAGACTCTGAGCTTGTTTATGATTAGTGTTTTTGTGTCATGGCCTCTGGTGGCATTACCTGAACAGATGATCCCCAGACTGGTACCAGGCGTTATGGACCCTTTTATAAAACATTTCCTCAGTTCAGTTCCAGAATTTAGACAGAAAGGCGCTACTCTCCATGGAGATACATATGGGTAATTGCGTGAGAGAACCTCAACCACAGAACCACAGTCCAGGTGTCTACAAACTGCATCTGCTAACTTGAGGTTCCAGTCACGGTCATCCACATTTATCCAAACACCCTGGCTCTTCACCTGTAGTTCACCAGAACAACGGCTGGATCCTCCAGCCAACTGGATGTCATCAATCTCTAAGCACGGGTAAGAGTTGTTAGTATAATATAATAATCTCTTGTTATATTCTTCATTTAGGCCTATATTTGAAGTGTCATTTTACCTTCGGAAGTACCTGTTTCTTCTGTCAGGAGACCTTTGGAGAATCCTAAAAACAAACAAAATCATTTCAAATGAAGACAGTAATTAGATCGGGTGTGGTGGTTGCAGCCACCTTTCACATCCACAGATGTAGGTTAGTGGTTTTAGCAAGCCAACAAGGCTTCCAAACAGTTCAAGTCACACCACTGGATATCTTTAAGGAAACCTGGGGATATTGTCAGCCTTTGTTTTGGGAACAAAACCAGATCTTTTTCGCAAGGAGTTGAACCATCTCAAATCCATGATAGTTGTGAATAAAACACCAAACTATGAAAACCATGAAAGTAACCATGAAAAAATGAATCATGACTAAGGCTTTTATGAATATTTTGGTCTCCTTTAAAAGGTAAGAAGCTACAAATTAGTGTCTCTGTGTTTCTATGGAAATATCCCCATTATAACCAAGATTTCATGAGTAATGTTGCAGCTGAAAGTCATGTTCCAGTCTGTGATTACAACTGTAACTCTATCAATGAGATGAAATCGTTAAAATACAACATTTGTTAGAACAGCTCAGCAAAGTCGTGGTTCTTCTCTGTTCTGGCACCTCAGTGGTGGAACGAACTCCCGACCAGTGCCAGGACAGCAGAATCACTCTCCACCTTCAGCAAAAGACTCAAGACTCATTTGTTCAGACTTCGCCTCGACCCTGCGTAGCATGACTCCTTCCCAACCCCCCCAAAAAATTTAAAAAAAAATCAAATTGATAATAAAAAATGTTTGCACTTGTGTGTTCGTATCATTAGCACTTCAATCATTGCACTTATGCACTTAAAGAATATTTGACAAATAGAAGTTACGATACTCAGATGAGGGCTTGACAGTTGTTTCTGTTTTTTGTTTTGCTCCATCGACGGTGGTATGTCGTGGTTTCTCTCTTGTGACAAATGTACTAATTATAAGTCGCTTTGGACAAAAGCGACAATCCAAACTCATGATGTGCAGGAAGCAGTGAGGTTTAAGTGGCCGAGGTCGTACCTGAGCTCCAGAGCAACATGAACACCAGCAGTCGGCCTGCAGGATCCATGTCCAGTTGGGCTGTTGTCCGAACAGCCTGTCACTCTTTCTCACTGACCGTCTTTTGACCTTATGTCTTGATCAGCTCTCATCAAATGTGCAGTTTCCTGTTTTACTTTTAATCTCCATGGTGCGCAAACAGGAAGCTGCCGGAGATGATGACTGCATCCTGTGCTCTTTTGACGATTTTATTAAAGACTGTTGTCAGTTCAATTTCAGGTACTGCTGAGCCATTTACTGGAACTAGAGTATGTTCTGGTAAATGTGTGAAGCTGTTTTACATCTGTGTACTTTCACATCTGTAACTTAAGTTACATTATGTATGTGGCATAACTTCCCTACAGTAGTTTGTGTAGTCCAGTTAATGAAACGACCCTCCTTGCAGCAGAACAGTTTTACCTTTTCCTTTTTTCCGTCATTGATAATCAAACTGAGACTCTATAAATATGTCAGTATTGGTGACACTGGGAGGAGGACACGCATGCACGATCACCCGGGGCGAGTACTTAGATTCTGAGTTATTCTGAGTGTTATAAATGAGGTGAAACTCCACCCAGAGTCTTTATCTTTTGAATATCACACATTCACCTCCAGTAGTCTTGAGAGCTACTCTGTTTTCACTCATGCTGCATGGCTGCTGGAGCAAAGCTGAATGATGTCTGTGTGCCAAGTTTGCTTTCAGAGTCTATAACACAACTGTAAAAACCCGTCTGTGCTGTTGGACTGCATGAGTCCAGTAAGAACCAAAGGACAGATCTGTAAACACAGAGATGTCCTCTGCTGCAGACAGGCTGCAACAAGCATAACATCATACTGATCAGTCAATAACACAGGGTAATAACTTTTGTATAACAATTTATTACACTCTTTTAAAAATAGTTCATTCAAAATGTTTTGACAGTTGGAGCAAATATGAGACAGTCGGGAAGATGATATAACTGAAGCAAGTCCAGATTTGTGTATCGGTAAAAAGACAAGACAGAAAATACAAATTGCTAAATGTCCTGAGAACGAAAGAGCAATGAAAAAGACAACACGAGCAAATTAATACAAATAAAATGAATAGAGAAGTTGTGTAGGATAATGTGGCAACACTGTTTTGCTATGAAGCTCCAGAAATGTTTGTGGACTTTACTTTGTTACATTCCAACGCTAAAAGTCTGCGTGTTAAGATTAGAGTCAGATTACATTCCCCTGATTAAACAGCACAGACAGATGCGCTCCTTTAGACCTCCTGACAGTCTTGAACTTAAAACAGCAGGTGCTTATTAACACCTCTAGCAAAGACGGGGGGAATTTAGCATTAACTCAGTCACATTTCTGGCCAGCTGAAGGAAAGAAAGTGGTAGAAACCCTGAAGACATGTCCCATCAAGAATTTGGCAGGAAGTGAGGTGACACATAAAACACATTGTAATGTGCAGGGGTGACTATTCAAAGAGCATGTCGGAGTTAACCAGAGTTTTAATTCAGTAAATTTAAATGTCTTTATTTCAACAATGGCTCTATTGACTGTACAAAATATTAACAGGTGAAATTAATAATATTGATCATTTTGTTATAATGAAATGCTGAGTTGGGAAACTTTGGGTGCAGTCATGTGGATGACACTTGACATGCACCACCCACCCTGACACTGTTCCAGACCAAAGTCATCTCCTCATAGCAATCACTCTGCACTCCCTCACCACTGAAAGTGCTCAAGAGGAGCCTGAAAAAATGTGACAAAGGGCAAAAACTCACATTTGCTGAGCAGCAGATGCAATGGGCTAATCAGTCTACTAACAGAATTAATTAAGAATCAGCTTGTTAAAAGGCCACATCTGGCCCCTGGACCTAGGTCTGGTTTAAGGCATCAACCCTGCACTCTAAATTCCAAAAACAAGACTCCAAATGAAAGATGATATTTTGTTTCTGCTGGATGTGTAAATATGCAGTTGTTTGCAAAACACATTCACCATAAAAAGTTATTTGTTTTTCCTTAAAGTGACCAAGAAATCATTTTCAGATTCACTTCCGGATGCTTGTTTGAGTCTGAAGCTGAGTCTCTTCCAGTCAGTAACGTCCTGTCAACAATGTCTGTATTTCTTGTCAAAAAAGTGCTGACTTCTTACCAATAACACTAAGGTGGTTCAAGAGAAGAGAATCAATCCAGAAACACTTCTAACTGGAGTTCTTGCTCGCTAAAAAACAAGTTATAATAACAACAAAACCATCCACACATTCCAGTCAATGCAGGTTTAATTTATTGCAAAACAAAGTTCATTTCGTGAACACAGACAGTAGAACAGTAGTACAACTGCATATGTGGAAAAATATGGTTATGAACCCTTTCGTGGCTCCCAGAGGAAGCTGCATGTGAGCTCATAAATTGCCGGCATATGTCTGATTACATGCAGCCTCTTCTGGCGCCAACAAAGGCTTCCCACTACTTCCTGCACTCCAAGACATATAAACACACTTTAATAATGTAAATGTAACTTTGGTGGAGACAATATCACACAACAAGATGTCACATTTCTCTCACTGCATTGTCTCTTTAATCAGTCAGTGCAAGAATTTGAAATATAAGAATACAGCAGGAAAAGCACATTGTCATTTAAAAATGATTAAACATCTATCAAACTAGCTTTTTTTTGTTTTGTTAAATTCACATATACCTCTTCTGACTCCAGTACTGATTCATCTCCTGGAAACCCTGGATGTGCACTACTGTGGTCCCTCGACTCCTGCCTCTTCAGCTCCACTGTTTCCATCTTGAGCACCACCAAGGTAATCGAGCTCAATATTGTCCTCTCGTCTCGGCATCTGACTATTACTGACCTACAGAGAAATGGCAAAACAATGTGTTTAAGTCACAAAATACTTTAATGCAAACAAGTATTCCTAATTCTGCCAGAGGTCTCAGAAACATCTGGAGCAACATGCTTCTTCACTACAGGAAGTGTTGGTACATGATGTAGTTACTCAATGTTTTGCTTCTGTTTTATCTGCTGTACCAAACACACACAGACACTGAATTATGATCCCAATGCGAAAACTTGAGTTTTACATATTATACCACAACAGCCACTTCTAGTCACTGTTTACCTTGTAGTAAAAAAACATGGCAGCACTGAACGCCACCATCGGCACTACGAGTGCCAGCCTGATGATCAGATCTGTTAAAGAGGCTGAAACAGATTCACAGTCATTACATCAGCTCATACGGGAACATGCAGTTTTCTTTGAATGTTTTAAATCAAATCAAATTAATTAATTTTAGCTTTCAAACCTCGTATTGTTTCTGCTGAAGGAATGACAGTCGCTACAGGAAACCACAAATGGTTCTGCAAGACTTAAGAAAATCATATTTTGGCTTTTCTAGATCTGCGGCCACAAACACTGATGGAAACTCTCCCCAAGTCTTGTCAAAAATATCTGGTTTTGTTGCCATTTTCATGGCTGGAAATGTCCCAGTGTCTGACCAAAAATATCTAGGTTGTTGCCACAAACACAGCTGGAAAATGTTCCAACTCTATTCGAAATTATCTGGTTTCACGAATATGGCTAGAAAATGCCCCAGACATCTTGTCCAAAATATCCAGTGGTTTCAGTCCAGTTTGGCAGCTGTCATGCCTAGCCGTCACTCCACCATCACCCCCTCCTTCTTTTGACATAAAGGTCAGCACACGTACACGCAATATTAATGTGACTCATGTTGTAGTAATGTGTATATATAATATATATGATACACTATATTGCCAAAAGTATGCACTCATCTGCCTTGACTTGCATATGAATTCAAGTGACATCCCATTCTTAATCCACAGGGTTTAATATGACGTCGGTTCCTTTGCAGCTATAACAGCTTCAGCTCTTCTGGGAAGGCTTTCCTAAAGGTTTAGGAGCGTTTATGGGAATTTTTGACCATTCTTCCAGAAACGCATTTGTAAGGTCACACACTGATGTTGGACAGGAAGGCCTGGCTCTCAGTCTCCGCTCTAATTTATCCCAAAGGTGTTCTGTTGGGTTGAGGTCAGGACTCTGTGCAGGCCCGTCAAGTTCATCCACATCAAACTCTCTCATCATGTCTTTATGGACCTGCTTTGTGCACTGGTGCACAGTCATGTTGGAACAGGAAGGACCATCCCCAAACTGTTCCCACAGAGTTGGGAGCATGGAACTGTCCAACATCTCTTGGTGTGCTGAAGCATTCAGAGTTCGTTTCACTGGAACTAAGAGACCAAGCGCAGCTCCTGAAGAACAACCCCACACCATTATCCCCCTCCACCAAACTTTACACTTGGCACAATGCAGTCAGACAAGTCAACAAGACAACCCAGACTCATCCATCAGGTTATCAGATGGACAAGTGTGATTCATCACTCCAGAGAGTCCAGTGGTGGTGTGCTTTACACCACTGCATCCGACCCTTTGCATTGTGCTGATGTCTGGCTTGGATGCAGCTGCTCAGCCATGGAAACCCATTCCATGACGCTCTCTACACACTGTTCTTGAGCTAATCTGAAGGCCACATGAAGTTTGGAGGTCTGTAGTGATTGACTCTGCAGAAAGCTGGCGACCTCTGAGCACTATGCACCTCGGCAATCGCTGAACCAGCTCCGTGATTTTACTTTGGAATATTTCGGAGCGAAAGAACATCATGACAGTACTTGTTGCACAGGTGGCATCCTATCACAGTACCACACAGGAATTCACCGAGCTCCTGAGGGTGACCCATTCTTTCACAAAGGTTTGTGGAAACAATCTGCATGCCTCAGTGCTTTTATACACCTGTGGCCATGGAAGTGATTGTAACACCTGATATCAATTATTTGGATGGGTGAGTGAATACTTTTGACAATTCTGTATGTAAAATTGAAAGTATTTGTGGTTTGCAGAAACGTAAAATGACTCAGATGTAAAGTTACCTGCAACAGTGACATAGAGACGGCGGCTCTCAGAGGAGAATTTGCAGGAGAAAACGTAGACGTGATAAACACAGATGTAGTTCCCTTGGTGGGTGTGGTCTGCAGCAGAGAACAGGAAGTGTGCAGAGTGATTGACAGCTGCCAGGGTGTAGTTCTGTGATGTTGCTGAGTTGGTCAAAGTAAGCTGGAAAGAGCCTCCTGGATGCTGGGGCAGGATGGAGCAGCTGATGGTGAAACTGGAGCCCAGGAGCACCTGAAGCTGCTTGTCCTCGGACAACCCGTCATTGTGGGGGGAGAAGGAGATGTTTGGCTGAGCCAGAATATCTGTGAAGAAAATTGAAAATTGTGTGAGTCTCTATTGAGAATATAAAGTTCACTGAAAGTCCCTGTTCAGGGTTACCTGAGCAGATCACCTCCAGGTTGATGGGAGGGTGGAATTTACCAGCTATCTTTAAACACTCCCGCAGCAGGGGTATAGAATCAGACTGAACACAGGTCTCGCTGATCTGCCAGGCAGGTTCATATGAAGTTTCTCTGGATTTTTTTGAAACAACAGAACCACAGTTGAGTTGTCTACATGCAACAGATGCTAACTTCTGGTCCCATTCAGAGAACATGTTGGCCACTGGTCTCCACTCTCCCTGGTGTTTCATCTCTAACGTGCCATCGCAGCGACTGGTTCCCCCTGACAACCTGACAATATCAGGCTCTGGACAGAGACAGGAGAGTAATTGATAAAAGAACTAAAGACATTTTGATGAGATCAAGTAAAATCAAACATGAAGCTGTCCTACCTGAGCAGGTGAGTCCAACAGCTTTGCCAGGTGAGCAGGTGTTTCTATCTGAGCCTGAGGTTCTACAGTCCAGGAGAGCAGACTCATGGCCTCCACACTGGAACTCTCTGGTCCACATTGGAGCCTCCACTTCTCCATAGAGCGCCCCCTGGAGGACTGAAGGAGCCCCACAGCCGAGCTCCCTACAGACCACCTCTGCATCCTGCTGGTCAAAGTCATCTTCACACACTGAGGACCACCTCTGGTTAGACTTCACCTCCAGTCTGCCTGAACACAGACTGTTTCCATTCACCAGCCTGACAGAGTCTATCGGGGAAGAGAGAAAATTAACAAGATGTTGTTGTTTGTCAGAGATGGCAGGGTGGGCAATATAAGCGAGCAAGGTGACAGTGATTTTGTCATTTTTGTGAGTCCAGTTTAAGTTCTTAATGCATCAGTTTAAAAAAAAGAACTCATTTAAAATGCTGTTGTTCATTCTAACAGTGTTTAATGTTACTTAATGTATTGTGATGAACATATATAAAGAAGGTGCCAAAATATGTTCCCCAGGTGGCTATTTCTTTTTTTAAGGATTTCTGTTAAAGTTGTTGCCTTTGTTGGTTTTTACCTGTGCAGGTAATTTTCAGAATATCATGGGTAGAAAAAGTCGATATTGAGACACATTCCCTGATGGCAGATTCAGACTGACCACAGGAAGTTGCAATTTCCCATCCATCTGTGTTGTTCACATGTATTGTTTCAATTGAAAGAGCAGAACCACAGTCCAGCTGTCTACATACAACCGCAGCAGACATCATGTCCCACATAGAAAAAAACGAGAGAGACACTGGTTTCCATTTTCCTTTGTGTTTCATCTCAATTCTGCCCACACAGGAGCTGGATCCTCCAACCAACTGGATGTCATTGGGCTCTGAAGAGGTACAAGAGAGTAATAGGTTAAATAAATGAATCTAACTTGCTGTAGAATCAAAGCTGCATCTTTCCTACCTGAGCAGGTGAGTCCAACAGCTTTGCCAGGTGAGCAGGTGTTTCTATCTGAGCCTGAGGTTCTACAGTCCAGGAGAGCAGACTCATGGCCTCCACACTGGAACTCTCTGGTCCACATTGGAGCCTCCACTTCTCCATAGAGCGCCCCCTGGAGGACTGAAGGAGCCCCACAGCCGAGCTCCCTACAGACCACCTCTGCATCCTGCTGGTCAAAGTCATCTTCACACACTGAGGACCACCTCTGGTTAGACTTCACCTCCAGTCTGCCTGAACACAGACTGTTTCCATTCACCAGCCTGACAGAGTCTGAAGAAAGACAGCAACAGACAGAAGGATTTCTACTTCTGTGTTCAGGTTCAGGAACCTTCTCATTCTCTACAATCAGCAGGTGATTGTATGAAACTTTTCTGCTGTTTTCTCCCTTGATGGCTGAATAACTTCTATAATTCAATACTGCCTCTTCCTTCCCTATGCATGTATGCCTTCCTGCATATACCAGCAACAATGTGACACTAAGGTGAGCTGGAACATTAAACTAAGCACTTATCATTGATGACTGTTACTTGATCTAGTGTGGCTTGGATCTGCTGAATGAAGAAATGTGAACAACAACACAACTATCACATCTGATGTGTTTGCTGGAGTTACCTGAACAATTGACCTCCAGGTGAAAGTTGTTAGTATCAGTTGTTGTAGATACACAACCACTAATTGCAGACCCGGACTGAAGACAAGTTGAATTTATCCACCAGACAGGTATGGATGTTAAACTCTGTATCCACCCAGCTGAAACAGCAGAGCCACAGTCCAGTTGTCTGCAAACTGCATCTGCTGTCTTCAGATTCCACTGATGCATTGCATCAATCACTTTTTTCCACACGCCTTGTTGTTTCACCTCCAGTTCACCAGCACAACGACTGGATCCTCCCACCAACCGGACAAAATAGGCCTCTGAGCAGTCAAGAGTAAAAGATGAAAAAGAAGTCACATTTAATAGAAAGTCAAATAAGATCAAAGCTGCAGCTCCTCTCCTACCTGAGCAGGTGAGTCCAACAGCTTCACCAGGTGAGCAGGTGTTTCTATCTGAGCCTGAGGTTCTACAGTCCAGGAGAGCAGACTCATGGCCTCCACACTGGAACTCTCTGGTCCACATTGGAGCCTCCACTTCTCCATAGAGCGCCCCCTGGAGGACTGAAGGAGCCCCACAGCTGAGCTCCCTACAGACCACCTCTGCATCCTGCTGGTCAAAGTCATCTTCACACACTGAGGACCACCTCTGGTTAGACTTCACCTCCAGTCTGCCTGAACACAGACTGTTTCCATTCACCAGCCTGACAGAGTCTGAAGAAAGACAGCAACAGACAGAAGGATTTCTACTTCTGTGTTCAGGTTCAGGAACCTTCTCATTCTCTACAATTAGCAGGTGATTGTATGAAACTTTTCTGCTGTTTTCTCCCTTGATGGCTGAATAATTCAATACTGCCTCTTCCTTCCCTATGCATGTATGCCTTCCTGCATATACCAGCAACAATGTGACACTAAGGTGAGCTGGAACATTAAACTAAGCACTTATCATTGATGACTGTTACTTGATCTAGTGTGGCTTGGATCTGCTGAATGAAGAAATGTGAACAACAACACAACTATCACATCTGATGTGTTTGCTGGAGTTACCTGAACAATTGACCTCCAGGTGAAAGTTGTTAGTATCAGTTGTTGTAGATACACAACCACTAATTGCAGACCTGGACTGAAGACAAGTTGAATTTATCCACCAGACAGGTATGGATGTTAAACTCTGTATCCACCCAGCTGAAACAGCAGAGCCACAGTCCAGTTGTCTGCACGCTGCATCTGCTGTCTTCAGATTCCACTGACCAATTGCATCATCCACTTTTCTCCACACGCCTTGATGTTTCACCTCAATTTCACCAGCACAGCGACTGGATCCTCCCACCAACCGGACAAAATAGGCCTCTGAGCAGTCAAGAGTAAAAGATGAAAAAGAAGTCACATTTAATAGAAAGTCAAATAAGATCAAAGCTGCAGCTCCTCTCCTACCTGAGCAGGTGAGTCCAACAGCTTTGCCAGGTGAGCAGGTGTTCCTATCTGAGCCTGAGGTTCTACAGTCCAGGAGAGCAGACTCATGGCCTCCACACTGGAACTCTCTGGTCCACACTGGAGCCTCCACTTCTCCATAGAGCGCCCCCTGGAGGACTGAAGGAGCCCCACAGCCGAGCTCCCTACAGACCACCTCTGCATCCTGCTGGTCAAAGTCATCTTCACACACTGAGGACCACCTCTGGTTAGACTTCACCTCCAGTCTGCCTGAACACAGACTGTTTCCATTCACCAGCCTGACAGAGTCTATCGGGGAAGAGAGAAAATTAATAAGATGTTGTTTGTCAAAGATGGCAGGGTGGGCAATATAAGTGAGCAAGATGACAGCGATTTTTTAATTTTAGTGAGTCCAGTTTTGGTTCTTCAAAAAGGAACTCTGTAAAATGTTGTTGTTCATTCTAACAGTGTTTAATGGAACTTAATGTATTGTGATGAACATATATAAAAAAGGTGCCAAAATATGTTCCGCAGGAGGCTACTACATTTTTTAAGGATTACTGTTAAAGTTGTTGCCTTTGTTGGTTTTTACCTGAGCAGGTCATTTTCAGAATATTTTGGGAAGAAGAAGGCCATATTGATGCACATTCCCTGATGGCAGATTCAGATTGACCACAGGATGATAGGATTATCAATGTATCTTTGTTGACCACATGTACTGTTTCTCTTGAAAGAGCAGAACCACAGTCCAGCTGTCTACATACAACCGCTATAGACATCAGGCCCGACATAGAAAGGAATGGAATAGACACTGGTTTCCATTTTCCTTTGTGTTTCATCTCAAGCCTGCCCACACAGGAGCTGGATCCTCCAACCAACTGGATGTCATTGGGCTCTGAAGAGGTACAAGAGAGTAATAGATTAAATAACTGGCGTAACTTGTTTTAGAATCACAGCTGCAGCTCCTGTCTTACCTGAGCAGGTGAGTCCAACAGCTTCACCAGGTGAGCAGGTGTTTCTATCTGAGCCTGAGGTTCTACAGTCCAGGAGAGCAGACTCATGGCCTCCACACTGGAACTCTCTGGTCCACATTGGAGCCTCCACTTCTCCATAGAGCGCCCCCTGGAGGACTGAAGGAGCCCCACAGCCGAGCTCCCTACAGACCACCTCTGCATCCTGCTGGTCAAAGTCATCTTCACACACTGAGGACCACCTCTGGTTAGACTTCACCTCCAGTCTGCCTGAACACAGACTGTTTCCATTCACCAGCCTGACAGAGTCTGAAGAAAGACAGCAACAGACAGAAGGATTTCTACTTCTGTGTTCAGGTTCAGGAACCTTCTCATTCTCTACAATCAGCAGGTGATTGTATGAAACTTTTCTGCTGTTTTCTCTCTTGATGGCTGAATAATTCAATACTGCCTCTTCCTTCCCTATGCATGTATGCCTTCCTGCATATACCAGCAACAATGTGACACTAAGGTGAGCTGGAACATTAAACTAAGCACTTATCATTGATGACTGCTACTTGATCTAGTGTGGCTTGGACCTGCCGAATGAAGAAATGTGAAGAACAAGACAACCATCACAGCTGATGTGTTTACTGGAGTTACCTGAACAATTGACCTCCAGGTGGTAGTTGGCAGAATCAGTTTTGTATAATATACAATCAGTAATTGCAGACCCGGACTGAAGACAAGTTGAATTTATCCACCAGACAGGTATGGATGTTAAACTCCGTATCCCCCCTGCTGAAACAGCAGAGCCACAGTCCAGGTGTCTGCACGCTGCATCTGCTGTCTTTAGATTCCACTGAGCCGATGCATCATGCACTTTTCTCCACACACCTTGTTGTCTCAGCTCCAGTTCACCAGCACAGCGACTCGATCCTCGCACCACTCGAACAATATCAGGCTCTGAGCAGACAAGAGTAAAAAATGGGGTGACAAAAGAAGTCACATTAAATAGAAACTCCAATCAAATTCAAGCTGCAGCTCCTCTCCTACCTGTGCAGGTGAGTGCAACAGCTTCACCAGGTGAGCAGGTGTTTCTATCTGAGCCTGAGGTTCTACAGTCCAGGAGAGCAGACTCATGGCCTCCACACTGGAACTCTCTGGTCCACACTGGAGCCTCCACTTCTCCATAGAGCGCCCCCTGGAGGACTGAAGGAGCCCCACAGCCGAGCTCCCTACAGACCACCTCTGCATCCTGCTGGTCAAAGTCATCTTCACACACTGAGGACCACCTCTGGTTAGACTTCACCTCCAGTCTGCCTGAACACAGACTGTTTCCATTCACCAGCCTGATGGAGTCTTTAATGGAAAAGAGAGAGAACAAATAAGAGAACATTATATATGTTACATGTATTTTTTCTCTTTTAAACGAAGTCTCTAGCTACTTCTGTTGTTGAGGAGAAATCTGCTACACTGTTTTGCTCGTTTGTGATTAGTGTTTTTGTGTTATGGCTTCTGGTGGCATTACCTGAACAGATGATCCCCAGACTGACACCAATAGTCATGGACCCTTTTATAAAACATTTCTTCATTTCGGTTCCAGAATTTAGACAGAAAGGCGCTATTCTCCATGGAGATAACAATGGATACTTGCTTGAGAGACCCTCAACCACAGAACCACAGTCCAGGTGTCTACAAACTGCATCTGCTAACTTGAGGTTCCAGTCATGGTCATCCACATTTATCCAAACACCCTGGCTCTTCACCTGTAGTTCACCAGAACAACGGCTGGATCCTCCAGCCAACTGGATGTCATCAATCTCTAAGCACGGGTAAGAGTTGTTAGTATAATATAATATAATAATCTCTTGTTTTATTTTTCATTTAGGCCTATATTTAATGTATCAGTTTACCTTCGGCAGTACCAGTTTCTTCTGTCAAGAGACCTTGGGAGAATCCTAAAAACAGAAACAAAATCATTTCAAATACAGGCACTTATTAGATCTATTGTGGTGGTTGCATGACAAGACTGTGGATTTTGTGTTCAGTCTCTTCAAATGCAGAAACTGGAGGAAGAGAGAGTTCTTTTTTAGCACCGTGGGTTGAACTGCACAATGAGGAAACATAGAAAACTAAAATGGGCTAATGTCTATGTTAGAGGATGGTTGCATGTAAAATGTAAACGTTGCTGCAAGCCACAGATAACATCCGAAGTTGACATATGTCCCAAACTTGGCATAATGCATTCACATTATAAGCTTATTAGCCACCTTTCACATCTACAGGTGTAGTGTCATCGTGTTGGCATTATTAAAAGCCAACAAGGCTTCCAAACAGTTTGAGTCAAACCACTAGATATTTTTAAGGAGTCAGCCTTTGTCAGCCTTTTTTTGGGAACAAAACCAGATCTTTTTCACGATGAGTCCGACCGTCTCCAGTCTGTGATTGTGGCGACTAAAACAGGTATTTCAAGCCAAACGATCATTGTTTTCCTGAACCTAACCAGGTGTTTTTTCTGCAAAAACCCTAACAGCATAAGCACAAAAAAGAAATATGAAGCTGCAACATCAAACATTTAGTTTTAACTAATCCATGTGTTTGTGGAAGCTCAGTTAGCTAACATTTATTCTGGCAACTGGGTTGTGCATGTCTTGCAATAAGTGACAAAATGCCCCCAAATTGCTTCTTTCATCATCATAAATGCAACAACATAAACTGCTTCCTGGACAGATGTGGAAAGGGCAACATGTAGATACCAGTGTGGAGGCTGAGAAGGTTAAATCCTCTTCTTAGCCTCAGGATAAATATTCCTAAAATAACATAACCAAAATTAATGCAATGCAATTGCAGCAATGAATGGCTCTTCGCAGTCCACGCGCTTTGAGGCACGCCGTTGTCGGGTCTTGTTCATGCAATACCTTTCTTTGAGGAAGTTGTTCCTTTATGATTTGGTGGCCTGCTCCCGCTGGTATTAAATAATGTACACTGAAGTCAGAAGAACTCCATGCAATCTACATCGAGAACAAATAAGCAAAGGACTACACTGTGTGACCCTACAGACTCTTGAACAGAGGTTTGTATCCATTAGCAAGGGACCACTGCCCTCTTTCATCCTTTAGCAAAAAAAAAAAAGTGCCACCTATTGGCCGATTTGCACAAAATTTTGCACAAACCCTCAGCAGGCCGTAGAACACAACAAGCCAAAGTGCTGTGGTAATCGGACAGTATTTGGCCAAGATATGCAACACTTCCTGTTTTGACCAAAATCTACAGGAAGTTGTCATTTAAAAACTTGAGTATTGTTTGGACTACCACAATTCTTTCAATTCTTTTAAGAACTTATTGTCAGGAGGGTCCACAGATGCTACATGCAAAGTTTGATGCAAATCGGTCAAATCACCTAGGAGGAGTTGGAAAAAGTAAGTTTTTCATTTTTCGTAATTTTGCGAATGGAAATTTATCGCAAAAGTGGGCGTCGCCTACATCACACAATTCAGCTCAATTTAGGGAGCACATAGTTGTAAGGTTTAAAAATGTGCAACATATTATGAGGGAGTTATTGCAAAAAACTGTTTTGTGTTGATAATAGTGCCACCTGCTGGTCATTTTTGGTGTGTGAGTTGCAGGGGCCAGTCTATAGCACCCTGATGAATTTCATTGACATAACTGTTATGGTGTGGGCACAGAGCCAAATATTAAATAACACTGCCACCAGAGCGCCACCTAGTCGCGGATTAGTAAGTCCTTCGTCCAATATTCTCAAGAGGGCATTGGCAATGATTATACTAAGATTCATGTTAATACAAGCAACTGATGGTGAGATATGAGATGCTTCAATTTAAAGAGCGCCACCTTGTAGTCATCCTCCAAAATTTTGCACAGAGCCTCAGGGGCTCATGAGGAAGTAGAAACCTGTCCTCCGGACTCACAAATGTGGAGATATGCAACACTTCCAGTTTGGAAAGAAATCTGCATGAAGCTGTTATTTATTAACTTGAGTATTGTTTGAAATATCAAAATTGTTTTGATAACTTTTTGTCAGGAGGGTCCACAGATGATGTGTGCCAAGTTTGGTGCAAATCGGTGATATTGCCTGGGAGGAGTTGGAAAATGTAGGTTTGCAACATTTTGCAAATTTGCAAAAAAGACAAAAAAACATCAGCGATGGAAATGAGAGCAGCATAGATCGCAAGATTCAGGACAATTCAGGGAAGGCATGGATTTTAGGGTTTTTGAATGTGCGTTAAACCATATGGGAGTTATAAGGTAAAATGCACTTTTCTTGATTTTAGCGCCACCTAATGGTGGAAATTGATGATGACAATAGATGATCAAATTTTAAGGCAGGTGTGACATGTACTCCAAGCTTAGTGAGTTTTGGGGTATGTTCAGGCAATGACAAATTTGATAATTTGGGACGAAAAAGGTCGTCATTCAAATAACAATAGGGACCTCCCAGGTTTCCCTGCTCGGGCCCTAATGAATCAGGAATCAGGCTTTTATGCATATTTGGGTCTCATTTTAAAAGTAAGAAGCTACATGATATGAACCTGTTGAAAATGAACCTACTTCTATTACTACTGCAATTCAGCAAAGACTACGATTTTCATTCATGCCAGGTGTCTTTGCGTTTCCACGGCAATTTCCCCATTATAACCAAGATTTTATCAATAATGTTGCAGCTGAAAGTCATCTTCCAGTCTTTGATTACAACTGTAACTCTGTCAATGTGATGAAATCATTAAAATACAACATTTCTTACACACTTTAGATATGTATGCTATGTAGGCTGCCAGGGTCATAAATCAAAACATTACAAAGAACACTAAACAGCAATAAAACAGTGCAAGCGTAGAACAGCTCAGCAGAACAGCCTCAGTCGTGGCTCTTCTCTGTTCTGGCACCTCAGTGGTGGAACGAACTCCCGACCGATGTCAGGACAGCAGAATCACTCTCCACCTTCAGCAAAAGACTCAAGATTCATTTGTTCAGACTTCGCCTCGACCCTGCGTAGCATGACTCCCTCCTAAACCCCCCAAAATATAAAAAATAACAATAACCCTAACCCTAACTCTGAACTACATTAAAGCTCTGCCTGCTGCATTGTGTTTGCCATAAATACAGTAAAAGCATGTTAAATCATTATATTAAGGTTGTGTCAGAGGAGAAAGTCAAGAGAAATTGGTGGCACTGTGTGTGAGAAAAAGGAGAAGTGTGCACTCAGGCCTTTAATAATAATTTAACTGACCTCAGCTCTTTTAAATTGATTTGTTATTTATCATGTTTAGATTTTAGAAATACATTTTGATAATGACTGATAGTAATTGAAGTAAGTATCGAGCTGTATGCTTTGCCCTTGCTAAAGTCTACACAATAAAACCTACACAATATAGTTAAAGTAAAAGTTGGGGACATTGATTTTATGTCTCTTTGATGGAATTATAAAGTTAGGTGTTATACCTGCAAAATATGTTAAAGGTTCTTAAAGGTTACTCTAGCCTACCAGATTGTCACTTCACAGTCCCGAAAATACAACGTAGCACCAAACCAAGTGCACAGATCATTTAGAGGACAGCTGCCGTAACAGGCGTGGCTGGTGGCCGTATCTGACTCGAGGGCTGCTCATGTCAGATGCTAAACCAGAGGAAGCAGGGAAGACGTTCAGACTCAGGCAGTGAGAATCTAGGCGAGTCTCCTCACTACCAGCTTTCAAAAGAAATCCCTATTTAAATTCCCACTTTTTAGCAACCATTTGTAGGTTTAGGGATCTAACCCTTTATAACGGAGAGCTGGTCCAGTGCCTCCTGGACAGGGTAAACTCAGGATCTCACACACTTTGACAAATAGAAGTTACGATCCTCAGATGAGGGCTTGACAATTGTTTCTATAGTTCATTTTGCTGCATCGACAGTGATATGTTGTGGTTTCTCTCTTGTGAAAATGTACTTACTGTAAGTCATGTTGGACAAAAGCGTCTGCTAAATGCCCTAAATGTAAATGTGAAAGTAGAACAGAGGGGGATGGACCTCCCCAAAAAACTGTCAACAACTAAATAATCCTTAAAAATATGATATCTTCCTAATAGGTTGTATTTGTGATTTATAGCAGTCAATTGTCAGCAGCCTAACTAGTCCAGATTAGACTTATTTTCCTGAAGTTCAAGATATTTTCTTGAATGAATTTCGCTCTTTCTCCCGTGGATCAGACAATCCAAACTCATGATGTGCAGGAAGCAGTGAGGTTTAAGTGGCCGAGGTCGTACCTGAGCTCCAGAGCAACACGAACACCAGCAGTCGGCCTGCAGGATCCATGTCCAGTTGGGCTGTTGTCCGAACAGCCTGTCACTCTCTCTCACTGACCGTCTTTTGACCTTATGTCTTGATCAGCTCTCATCAAATGTGCAGTTTCCTGTTTGATTTTTAATCTTCATGGTGCGCAAACAGGAAGCTGCCGGAGATGATGACTGCATCCTGTGCTCTTTTGATGATTTTATTAAAGACTGTTGTCAGTTCAATTTCAGGTACTGCTGAGCCATTTACTGGAACTAGAGTATGTTCTGGTAAACGTGTGAAGCTGTTTTATATCTGTGTACTTTCACATCTGTAACTTAAGTTACATTATGTATGTGGCATAACTTCCCTACAGTATTTTATGTAGTCCAGTTCATTAAACAACCCTTGTTGCAGCAGAACAGCTCCAAATAATAACCACTCTGGACTGTCTGACTCCTGGGGGGAGTGTTGGATCTGAAATATCACAGCCCTCACAAAAGCACCATTATGCCTGCTGCTTTGGATTCCCTTATTGAAATGACCCCATCTATGATTTATTTTGGTCCCTTTTAAAACCACAGTCCTACTTTGACCTCGCAGTCGACAATTTAACCTTTTCCTTCTTTCCCTCATTGATAATCAAACTGAGACTCTTTAAATATGTCAGTATAGGTGACACTGGGAGGAGGACACGCATGCACGGTCACCTTGTTCTTCCTCTCTCTCACTCTACTCCCTCTACTCCTTCTACTCCTTATCCTCAAGCTCTCCTCTCCATCTCCCCCGACGGGGCTGCCTGCCCTCAAGATCCAAAGAAATTCTCCTCACTGCAGTGACAGAAGGCCCTGCCAGTATTCCAGATCACTTAGCACCAGCAGCTGTGACGCAAGGCTTGCCAGCTAACCTCACAGTCTGAAGGACACCAAGCAAGTTAGCACTGAGCTGCTATCCTTGCAAAGGAAAGGAGTGAACTGCTTCCTCCTCTGCTGACTTTCATCAGTCCTGCACAGCAAGAACAGCTTTCAACACTGGAATCCCAACTTCTCCTGCAACCACCAGCAGCTTTTCTACGAAGACTGGTATGGTTGAACTGGGCTTAGATAGCATAGCATTTAAACTCTGGTTGATGTAACGTGTTCAATTTATGTGTTTGTTCACTTTCTCAGTGTCATTGTGATCTCAGGTCAGGTTATTGGTAGTTTGCTTTCCTAGACGGCTAATTTGACGTTAGCTGAATTATGCTTCACACAGACTGAGCATCTCTGCATGTAACTAACCATCCTCTCTAACCTGGCATCACACACACACACACACACACACACACACACACACACACACACACACACACACACACCTATTTATAGTACATATTAGTTAGATTGTGTGTTTTCATCTGTGTTAATTAAAAGGCTTTTGAACCTTCTTGCTGTCTATTTAATAATGTAAGAGTAAATGTTGCCACTCCTAAGAAATCCTTCAACCATTACTAGCTGTTAGGGTAAATTTGGTTGTAGCTATTAAGTTAATTATTAATCCGACCTATTAACAGTTTAGTACATTTTTATGAGACCAATTTATTAAATTTGCTGTTTTCCCTTCTTCAGGGGTGGTGCCCCAAGATGATCTAATGTAAACTGGATCACATTATTTATCATGATTAACAATTATCGCTGATAATCATTAACTATTATTGATAGCCAAATTTAACCTAAAACTCACTTTTAATGTTGCATTAATACTGTTTAACTGTGCCTCATGTAATGCAAGGCCCAACATTAATGGTGCCCCGTGTGAAGCAGTGAACTGTTGGCAATCATTCATAGATGTGAAATATTAATTTCAGCATAATTTGGACAGAGCTTAAGTTTAGTTTACTACAGGAGTAGACATTGATTTGTGCTTACAAACAATTGCAGTGTGATGAAAACTGATTTATCAAATTTGTAACCCATTTGATTAACCAAAATGTTTTCCCTTCTTCAAGGGTTGTGCCTCGAGGTGATCTCATGTGTAACTGGATCATATTATTTATCATAATTAATAATTATAATCCACATTAATTATTATTGATAGCCAAATTTAACCCAAGAGAGAAAACTCCCTTTTAATGTTGCATAAACACTACTTAATTGTGCCTCGTGTAATGCAAGGCCCAACAACTCTGACCATCCAAGATATTAAAAGGTGAAATTAATATCAATTATCATTGTGTTACAAAGAAATGCTGAGTTGGGGAAACTTTGGGTGCAGTCATGTGGATGACACTTGACATGCACCACCCACACACTGTTGCAGACCAAAGTCAACTCCTCATAGCAATCACTCTGCACTCCCTCACCACTAAAAGTGCTCAAGAGCAGCCTGAAAAAATGTGACAAAGAGTTAAAGCTCACGTTTGCTTTGCAGCAGATGTAATGTGCTGATTAGTCGACTAACAGCAGTAATTAAGAATCAGGTTGCTAAAAGGCCACATCTGGCCCCTGGACCTAGGTCTGGTTTAAGGCATCAACCCTGCACTCTAAATTCCAAAAACAAGACTCCAAATGAAAGATGATATTTTGTTTCTGCTGGATGTGTAAATATGCAGTTGTTTGCAAAACACATTCACCATAAAAGGTTTCTATGTCGATAATATGTCAAGTTTCCCTTAAGGTGACCAAGAAATCAGTTATGGCTGCTTTTATAGAAACACATAGCACGATTTCACCTCCGTCTGCTTGTTTGAGTCTGAAGCTTTTGTGATTGTCACCTAGACAGTTTGCTTTCATTCTTGTTTACTGCTCTTCCAGTCAGTAACGTCCTGTCAACAATGTCTGTATTTCTTGTCAAAAAAGTGCTGACTTCTTACCAATAACACTAAGGTGGTTCAAGAGAAGAGAATCAATCCAGAAACACTTCTAACTACAGCTCTGAGTAACTTGCTGCAGCCTAAAAACAAATCAGAATAATAACAAAACCATCCACACATTCCAGTCAATGCAGGTTTAATTTATTGTGAAACAAACTTCATATCATCAATTTCTACTTATTTACAGATTAAGTATAGATTATATTTTAAGCAGATGTCACCAGATGCAGAACACAGACATTCACAACAATTATCTTATTATCATTAGCTCAGCATCGTTTGCAGGAGTACAGCTGCATATGTGGAAAAATATAATTGAACCCTTTTGTGGCCCCTAGAGGAAGCTGCATGTGAGCTCATGAATTGCCTCCATATGTCAGATAACACACTTTAATAATGTAAATGTAACTTTGGTGGAGACAATATCACACAACAAGATGCCACATTTCTCTCACTGCATTGTCTCTTTAATCAGTCAGTGCAAGAATTTGAAATATAAGACTACAGCAGGAAAAGCACATTGTCATTTACAAATGTTCAAACCTTTTTTGTTAAATTCACATATACCTCTTCTGACTCCAGTACTGATTCATCTCCTGGAAACCCTGGATGTGCACTACTGTGGTCCCTCGACTCCTGCCTCTTCAGCTCCACTGTGTCCATCTTGAGCACCACCAAGGTAATCGAGCTCAATATTGTCCTCTCGTCTCAGCATCTGACTATTACTGACCTACAGAGAAATGGCAAAACAGTGTGTTTAGGTCACAAAATACTTTTAATGTAGTTACTCAAAATGTTTTGCTTCTGTTTTCTCTGCTGTACCAAACACACATCGGACTGTGATCCCAATGTGAACATTTGAGTTTTACATATTACACCACAACAGTCAATTCCACTGATGTGTACCTTGTAGTAGAAAAACATGGCAGCACTGAACGCCACCATCGGCACTACGAGTGCCAACCTGATGATCAGATCTGTTGAAGAGTCTGAAACAGATTCACAGTCATTACATCAGTTCACACAGGAACATGCAGTTTTCTTTGCTTCATGTAGGCTTAGTGTTTCCAAATGTTGGCATCATACGTTTCTGCAAAACATGGATATGTTGCACATTTCCTCAGGTTGCACCTTTGCATTGCAACTTTAGGCTCAGTTTGATGTGACAGCGCTGTAATCGTGGTCTGGTTAGGTTTGGACCCAAAAACTACTTATGATTGTGGTTGGAAAATGATTTGTCTGTATACTTTGGGTATAAAACCTGACATCTGCATTAGTGTTTTGGCTTGTCAAGCTCTGTGGCCACAAACACAGCTGGAAAATATCAAGACATCTCATAAAAAAAGCATTTGGGTTTGTTGCCACTATCATGGCTGGAAACTGTTGCAACTCTATTCGAAATTATCCGGTTTCATGAACACAGTCAGAAATTGCCCGGACATCTGGTCTAAATTATCTGTCTGCTGTCACTGGCAAGGCTGAAAAATGTCCCGACATCATGTTAAATATATCCAGTGGTTTCACTCTGGTTTGGCAGCTGTCATGCTGAGCCATCACCCCACCATCACCCCCTCCTTCTTATGACATAAAAGTCAGCTCATATACATGCAATGTGAATGTGACAGGACTCATGTTGTAGAAAGGTGAAATTATTGCATGGGTAATTATCTTTCAGCTTGTAACAAGTTATTTAACCCCGAGTGATGCAACGAGTAGCTTCTTACTTCTTAAACAACCATGTCCTAAGACACATCCCGTGGCTGTGGAAAAGATGTTAGTCTGTTTGAGAAGTGTCAAATCATTGGCATGCATCAAGTAGAGAAAAAAGTCTAAGGCGATCACAGAAACTACTAAAATTGGGTTAAGAACTGTCGAAAGCATAACTAAAAACTGGAGGGATAGTGGGGAACTATCATCTTCAAGGAGGAAATGTGGTCTGAAAAAAATCCTGATTGATCGTGATTGGTGATCACTTAAACGTTTTATGAAATCAGATCGTAGAAAAACAACAGTAGAACTCAGGGCTATGTTTAATAGTGAAAGTAGAGTATTTCCACCTGCACAATGTGAAGGGAACTCAATGGATCGGGACTGAACGGGAGTGTAGCCTTCAGAAAACCACTAATCAGTAAGACTAATCTGAAAAAAAGGCTTCAATTTGCTAGGGAGCATAAAGATTGGACTCTGGAGCAATGGAAGAAGGTCATGAGGTCTGATGAGTCCAGATTTATGGTGCTCAGCTGACTACCTGAATATACTGGATGACCACGTTCTTCAACCAATGGATTTTTTTTTCCCTGATGGCATGGGCATATTCCAAGATGACAATGCCAGGATTCATTGGGCTCAAATTGTGAAAGAGTGGTTCAGGGAGCATGAGACATCATCTTCACACATGGATTGGCCACCACAGAGTCCAGACCCATTGAGAATCTTTGGGATGTGCTGGAGAAGGCTTTCCGCAGTGGTCCAACTCTCCCATCATCAAAACAAGATCTTGGAGAAAAATGAATGCAACACTGGACGGAAATAAATCTTGTGACATTGCAGAAGCTTATTGAAAAACAATGCCACATCGAATGCATGCTGTAATCAAAGCTAAAGGTGGTCCAACGAAATATTAGGGTGGTTTTTTTGGTGGCGACTTTTTTTTGGGTCAGGTAATGTATGATATGTACAAATGAAAGTATCTCTGGTTTGCAGAAATGTAAAAGGACTCAGATGTCAAGTTACCTGCGACAGCTACATAGAGACGGCGGCTCTCAGAGGAGAATTTACGGGAGAAAGCGTAGACGTGATAAACACAGATGTAGTCCCCTTGGTGGGTGTGGTCTGCAGCAGAGAACAGGAAGTGGGCAGAGTGATTGACAGCTGCCAGGGTGTAGTTCTGTGATGTTGCTGAGTTGGTCAAAGTAAGCTGGAAAGAGCCTCCTGGATGCTGGGGCAGGATGGAGCAGCTGATGGTGAAACTGGAGCCCAGGAGCACCTGAAGCTGCTTGTCCTCGGACAACCCGTCGTTGTGGGGGGAGAAGGAGATGTTTGGCTGAGCCAGAATATCTGTGAAGAAAATTGGTAATTGAGTGATTCTCTATTAAGAATATGAAATTCAACAAAGTTACCGTTCAAGGGTTACCTGAGCAGATCACCTCCAGGCTGATGGCTGGTTGGAAGTGATGAGGCAATAACAAACACTCCCGCAGCAGGGGTGTAGACTCGGACAGAACACAGGTTTCGCTGATCCACCAGGCGGGTTTATCTGAAGGGTTTCGTATTTTTGTTGAAACAACAGAACCACAGTCGAGTTGTCTACATGCAACAGATGCTAACTTCTGGTCCCATCCAGAGACGATGTTGGCCACTGGTCTCCACTCTCCCCGTTGTTTCATCTCTAACGTGCCATCGCAGCGACTGGTTCCCCCTGACAACCTGACAATATCAGGCTCTGGACAGAGACAGGAGAGTAATTGATAAAAGAACTAAAGACATTTTGCTCAAGTAAAATCAAAATGTGAAGCTGTCCTACCTGAGCAGGTGAGTCCAACAGCTTCACCAGGTGAGCAGGTGTTTCTATCTGAGCCTGAGGTTCTACAGTCCAGGAGAGCAGACTCATGGCCTCCACACTGGAACTCTCTGGTCCACACTGGAGCCTCCACTTCTCCATAGAGCGCCCCCTGGAGGACTGAAGGAGCCCCACAGCCGAGCTCCCTACAGACCACCTCTGCATCCTGCTGGTCAAAGTCATCTTCACACACTGAGGACCACCTCTGGTTAGACTTCACCTCCAGTCTGCCTGAACACAGACTGTTTCCATTCACCAGCCTGACAGAGTCTATCGGGGAAGAGAGAAAATTAAGAAGATGTTGTTGTTTGTCAAAGATGGCAGGGTGGGCAATATAAGCGAGCAAGGTGACAGTGATTTTGTAATTTTGTTGAGTCCAGTTTTGGCTCTTAATGCAGCAGTTAAAAAAAGGAACTCATTTAAAACACTATCATTCATTCTAACAGTGTTTTATATAATTTAAGATATTGTGATGAACACACATACAAAGTTCCAAAATATGTTCTCCAGGCGGCTACTACTTTCTTTTTAAGGATCACTGTTAAAGTTGTTGCCTTTGTTGGTTTTTACCTGAGCAGGTAATTTTCAGAGTATCTGGGAAAGAAAAAGGCCATATTGATGTACATTCCCTGATGGCAGACTCAGACCGACCACAGGATGATAGGATTGTCCATGTATCTGTGTTGACCACATGTACTGTTTCTGTTGAAAGAGCAGAACCACAGTCCAGCTGTCTACATACAACCGCTGCAGACATCAGGCCCCACATAGAAACGAACGAGAGAGACACTGGTTTCCATTTTCCTTTGTGTTTCATCTCAAGCCTGCCCACACAGGAGCTGGATCCTCCGACCAACTGGATGTCATTGGGCTCTGAAGAGGTACAAGAGAGTAATAGGTTAAATGAATGATGTGACTTGCTTTAGAATCAAAGCTGCAGCTTCTTTCCTACCTGAGCAGGTGAGTCCAACAGCTTCACCAGGTGAGCAGGTGTTTCTATCTGAGCCTGAGGTTCTACAGTCCAGGAGAGCAGACTCATGGCCTCCACACTGGAACTCTCTGGTCCACATTGGAGCCTCCACTTCTCCATAGAGCGCCCCCTGGAGGACTGAAGGAGCCCCACAGCCGAGCTCCCTACAGACCACCTCTGCATCCTGCTGGTCAAAGTCATCTTCACACACTGAGGACCACCTCTGGTTAGACTTCACCTCCAGTCTGCCTGAACACAGACTGTTTCCATTCACCAGCCTGACAGAGTCTGAAGAAAGACAGCAACAGACAGAAGGATTTCTACTTCTGTGTTCAGGTTCAGGAACCTTCTCATTCTCTACAATCAGCAGGTGATTGTATGAAACTTTTCTGCTGTGTTCTCTCTTGATGGCTGAATAATTCAATACTGCCTCTTCCTTCCCTATGCATGTATGCCTTCCTGCATATACCAGCAACAATGTGACACTAAGGTGAGCTGGAACATTAAACTAAGCACTTATCATTGATGACTGCTACTTGATCTAGTGTGGCTTGGATCTACTGAATGAAGAAATGTGAAGAACAAGACAACCATCACATCTGATGTGTTTACTGGAGTTACCTGAACACTTGACCTCCAGGTGGTAGTTGGCAGAATCAGTTGTTGTAGATACACAATCACTAATTGCAGACCCAGACTGAAGACAAGATGAACTAATCCTCCAGACAGGTATGGATGTTAAACTCTGTATCGGCCCTGTTGAAACAGCAGAACCACAGTCCAGTTGTCTGCAAACTGCATCTGCTGTCTTTAGATTCCACTGACCAATTGCATCATCCACTTTTCTCCACACGCCTTGTTGTTTCACCTCCAGTTCACCAGAACAGCGGCTGGATCCTCCCACCAACTGGATATAATCAATCTCTGAGCACGGGTAAGAGTTGTTAGTATGATATTATATTATAATCTCTTGTTTTATTCTTCATTTAGGCCTGTTTTTGATGTATCAGTTTACCTTGGGAAGTTCTGGTTTCTACTGTCACAAGTCCTGGGGAGAATCCTAAAGACAGAAACAAAATCATTTCAAATAAAGTCACTAATTAGATCAGGTGTGGTGGTTACGTGACAGGACTGTGGATTTTGTCTTCAGTCTCTTCAAATGCAGGAACTCGAGGAACAGATTACCTCCTAACATTAATCTGTTAAAGGATAGGGTCCGATTTTCTGAGTTCTTTCTTAGCATCATGGGTGGAACTGCACAATGAGGAAATACAGAAAAATTGGGAAACTAAAATGGGACTCTAATGTCCATGTTCGATGATGGTTGCATGTAAAATGTTCTCAAACTAATGACGTCTAACCGTGCCACCAACTGTTCCCTGGACCTGATATCCTCTCCCATTCCTCACCACTCTGATCAACTCCTCCCTCACTTCAGGCCTTATTCCCTTTCAGTACAGCCACTGTAAAGCCACTCCTAAAGAAACCCACCTAAGCAGAAGCTTACTTAGCTAACATTTATTCTGGCAACTGGTTTGTATATGTACATCTTGTGTGACAAAATGCCCCCAAATTGCTTCTTTTATCATCAAGAATTCAAAAATATAAACTGCTTCCTGGACAGATGTGGAACGCCAACATGTTGATACCAGTGTGGAGGCTGAGAAGGTTAAAACCTCTTCCTAGCCTCAGGATAAATACTCCTAAAATAACATACCCAAATATTTTGGTCTCATAAGAAGCTACAAAATATGAATCCAATGAAAATGAACCTACTTCTGTTACTGTTACAATTCAGCAAAAAGGAAGATTTTCATCCATACTATATAGGCGGTCAGGGCCATAAGTCAAAACATTACAAAGAACATTCAACAGCAATAAAACAGTTTAAAAGTAGAACGGGGGAATGCACCCTCCCAAAAAACTACCAATAGCATCCTTAAAAATATATCTTCCTTATAAGCTCTATTTGTGATATATGACAGTCAGTTGTCAGCAGCCTAACTCCTCTGGATTAGACTTCTTCATCATTTCATACCCACTTTCACAAATTTGATGTATTTTCCCTAAAGTTTAAAATATTTTCTTGAATGAATTTCGCTCATTCTCCCGTGGATCAGACAATCCAAACTCATGATGTGCAGGAAGCAGTGAGGTTTAAGTGGCCGAGGTCGTACCTGAGCTCCAGAGCAACACGAACACCAGCAGTCGGTCTACAGGGTCCATGTCCAGTTGGGCTGTTGTCCGAACAGCCTGTCACTCTTTCTCACTGACTGTCTGTGGATCTTATGTCTTGATCAGCTCTCGTCATATGTGCAGAGTTTCCTCTTTGACTTTTAATCTCTATGGTGAGCAAACAGGAAGCTGCCTGAGATGATGACGGCATCCTGTGCTCGTTTGACGATTTTAATCAATTTCAGGCACTGCTGAGACATGCACTGGAACTAGACTATGTTCCGGTAAACATGTGAACTTCACATTGATAACTTCAGTTATATTATGTATGTGCTATAACTTCTCATATGGCAGTTCAAATAACTCTGGACAGGAACAGCAGTCTCCAGGCTGAAGGTCCCGTGCTGTGAAAAGTTCCTTGGAAATCTGGGCTGGATTGGGTCCAGTCCTACTTTGACCTTCCCTCATTGATAATCAAACTGAGACTCTTTAAATATGTCAGTACAGGTGACACTGGGAGGAGGACACGCATGCACAATCACCTGGGGAGAGTACTAATGGTTAGTACTAATCAGAGGACTGTGTACAGGTGTGTCACATGATTTTATAGACCTGAACATTTTCTTGCTTACTTAGATTCTGAGTGTTATAAATGAGGTGAAACTCCACCCAGAGTCTTTATCTTTTGAATATCACACATTCACCTCCAGTAGTCTTGAGAGCTAGTCTGTTTTCACTCATGCTGCATGGCTGCTGGAGCAAAGCTGAATGATGTCTGTGTGCCAAGTTTGCTTTCAGAGTCTATAACACAACTGTAAAAACCCGTCTGTGCTGTTGGACTGCATGAGTCCAGTAAGAACCAAAGGACAGATCTGTAAACACAGAGATGTCCTCTGCTGCAGACAGGCTGCAACAAGCATAACATCATACTGATCAGTCAATAACACAGGGTAATAACTTTTGTATTACAATTTATTACACTCTTTTAAAAATAGTTCATTCAAAATGTTTTGACAGTTGGAGCAAATATGAAACAGTCGGGAAGATGATATAACTGAAGCAAGTCCAGATTTGTGTATCGGTAAAAAGACAAGACAGAAAATACAAATTGCTAAATGTCCTGAGAACGAAAGAGCAATGAAAAAGACAACACGAGCAAATTAATACAAATAAAATGAATAGAGACTGTTTTAAATGCTCGTAAATTATTAGATAATTTATTTTTCATTATGTTATATTGTGCCTTGTTGCACCTGTGACCAAAGCCGACACTGCAGCAGGTGAGAAGTTAAACCAACGGAGGTCAGTACGAACAACATTTACAGGTTGTTGGGATTTTCTGGAGGCACCAGCTGTCTTGGATCTTCCACTGTTTGTTCAGCAGATATAATAATCTTTCCTCTGAGCTCCAGCATCTCCAGCCACTGAGATTATAATCATTAATCTCAGTGCTGCTCTCTCATGCCGGCTTCTAGATTCTACAGGCCTGCAGGTACATGATAGAAAAGTTTTCTTGTTAGTGCAAAAGTAACTGCTGTCTGCTAACATCATGCTTCATATTCAGTGAATCCTCATGTGTACTGTACCTTGGAGTGGCAGCAGAGGGCAGTGATTAGAGAGATTAAACCCAGCAGGAGGACAACAAGTCTGATGATCAGCTCTGTTAGAGCGGCTGAAACAGATTTAAAACCATCACATCTTATAATATCACATCATTATAATTAAATGTAATTAAGATCCGTAGTCCACAAAACATTTCTGGAGTTTCACAGGAAAATCTTTGGACCCTGATGGTTCTCTTTGACTTTAGCAGCTACAGTGAAGATTTCTGCTCAAAAAAGGTTGTAAAAATTGTCCTGTCAAATCAGTTTAGGATCTCAGGGTTTCTGGAGACTTGGATCGTGCTGAATGATGCCATTTCAGTAGTTGGTTTTTTTTTGTTTTTTTTTTTTACATTTTAACACAAGTCTCCAGCAACTTCAGTTTTTTAGGATAATGCAGCAGTGCTGTTTTGTTGTAAAGCTCCAGAAATGTTTTGTGGACTTTATTTTGTTACATTCCAACACTAAAAGTCTGCATGTTAAGACAGTCAGATCATATTTCCCTTATTATCTTGCAATACCTGCGACGGCGAGATGGAGAGGCTGGCTCTCAGAGGAGAAGTTATAGGAGAATACGTCGACGTGATAAACACAGCTGTATTCCCCTTGGTGGGTGTGGTCTGCAGCATGAAACAGGAAGTGAGCAGAGTGATTGACAGCTGGCTGGGTGTAGTTCTGCATTGTGCTGGAGGAGGTGAAGCAGAGCTGGAAGTAACCTCCTTGGTACTGTGGTTCGATAGAGCATGTGATGGTGAAGTTGGAGCCCTGGAGCACCTGAAGCCCCTGCTGCTTTGCCCTGGAGACCCCATCAGTGGAGGGAGTGGGGGAGATTTTTGGCTCAACAAGCAAATCTGTTAACAGACAGAGAGCGTACATGTCAATGAATAGATAAAGGGCAAGTTCAACAATTATAAATAGACCGATGGTGAACCTGGCAAACACAAGCAAAAAGTTTTCTATCTCCCGAGTTGACTTCCTTGTTATGTGTCCCACTGAATATGTGCAGTTGGGTTTCTCCAGCCTTTAAAACTGCGATGACGTCACAGATTTTTAAGTTGTTTTTCTAGACTCCAAGGAAAGGTTTACAAATATAAAACCTCTGTGAATCAAAATGTATGATAGAAAAAGTCATTACTAACTTCACCAAGGACCTTTGTCAGCAGGATTACAGAAAAAAACTAGTCAACAGATTCTTTACCAAACTTGGTTGGTGGATTGGTCTCCACCCAGAATAGACCCCATTACCTTGTCCTGATAAAGGGACGGATGCAGTCATTGTTCTCACTTTCTTCAACATTGCAAGGTAGGTATGTTTTGTTTTTTCGTATATGGACAATTGAAAACATCAGGCATGTCCAGGTGACTGATATCTACAACTAAATACAATTTGTTGTACTCAACAAAAGGCAGAAGAAGAGAAAGGAACGTCACTGAATGCTTTACTCAGTCAAAAAGGTGTTATCGCTGTTCTGCCAACTCTCTTAGATGAGATTTTGTTATACCGGGCTCTGCTGGTGGTGCCAGTCTTCTGCCAGTCATATTGGTTCTTTGATGTGATTTGTTTGAATTTAGTCTTTAGTCTTACGTTTCTGCCCTTTTCAGACCACCTGGCACATCAGGTTCCTTGATTTCATCCCTCCGGTTTTGTGATCAGTGAAAAAATTGTTGGCAATCACAAAAGAAATCAAACAAACATGAAGAAAGTAACCTCAGATGTGACTCTTCAGTCTTACCTGAGCACACCACTTCAAGGCCGAGATAGCTTTCAAAATCTTCAGTCAGTTTTATACACTCCACTGGAGCAGATTCCTTGACACAGGATGCTTTGATCCACCACACCAGTCGATCTGGAGCATCATCTGTCATCTCTGTTGAAACAACAGAACCACAATCCAGCAGTCGACAAACGGTGGCTGCAGACTGCTGGTCCCATCCAGAATCCCAGTCAGCCACTGGTCTCCACTGTCCGTTGTTCTTCATCTCCAGTATACCAGCACAGCGACTGTTCTTTCCCACCAACCGGATGTTATCTGGATCTGAGCAGAGACCGAATAGCGATTAGAAGATGAAGAAAGCTAGTAAACTGAATCAAAGCTGCATCTCTCCTACCTGAGCAGGTGAGTCCAACAGCTTTGCCAGGTGAGCAGGTGTTTCTATCTGAGCCTGAGGTTCTACAGTCCAGGAGAGCAGACTCATGGCCTCCACACTGGAACTCTCTGGTCCACATTGGAGCCTCCACTTCTCCATAGAGCGCCCCCTGGAGGACTGAAGGAGCCCCACAGCCGAGCTCCCTACAGACCACCTCTGCATCCTGCTGGTCAAAGTCATCTTCACACACTGAGGACCACCTCTGGTTAGACTTCACCTCCAGTCTGCCTGAACACAGACTGTTTCCATTCACCAGCCTGATGGAGTCTGTGGATGTGACATTAGTGGAAGACATACTCAGATCTTTGGACAAGTACAAGAAGCAATACTACAGTATGGAAATACTCCCAACTGGCTTAAAAACTTAAGTGGCTAAGAAAGAGTCTACAGATGTCTCAATATGACCTACATATGCAATATTGACCATCAGTGAGAAGATTTGGTATCTTTGTATAACTGTCATACAAATTGACTTTACAGAGCGACTGGTGTGGTACGGTGAGGTCTGGCAACCTCAGATCAGTGTCACCACAGGTAACGGGCCTCAGCCACCTCCCAATCACCCAGACACCAGACTGGGACTGGACACAACCTCTCAGATCGAGGGGATCAGTTTGGCGATAGAGGAGAAACAGTATGGAGGTGATTTACAGCGACACGGACCAGGACTGTTACCACGTTCCAGTCAGCGTCCAAAGTCAGAATTTCCTAGTTGAGATTTCAAATTTCCGCATTTTTATCGTTGCAGGTGCATTATACCAAAAGTTAACAAATAACTGAGCTGACCATATTAAAATGATTTCTCTTTGGCAAGGGTACAGATCACTGGACCACCATGAGGGGCTGCCATCATTGTGTGGGGTTAGACAGCTGCTCCCTTATGTAATCAGGGTAGATGGATGTGCCCAGAAGCATACCATTGTATTTTTGCTAGTAGGAGCTAGATATCTTCAAGTTCTGTTATTTCTGGAACACAGCACAAAACTCTAGTGACCCAAAGATGTGGCAGGCAAGGAAGGCTTCCATTAAAGCTGCTGTAAGCATTGATGCCGTTTAAGCCAACTTCCTGTCTGTTTCACTCGTGGGTTGGTGACCAAACACTGAACTATAGAGCTATTTAACCCCTATTTTCATAAAGATATATCACTGGTGTTACCTGAACAGGTGACTTCCAGGCTTTTAGTGCTGGACTCCTCTCTGGTAGTCACACAGTCCCTCAGTATAGAATTAGACTGAACACAGGACGAGTTGATCCACCACACAGATCCTGCAGAGGAATCTTTTTTCTTTTCTGTGGAAACAGAGGAGCCACAGTCCAGCCTTCGACATATTACAGATGTTGCCTTCTGGTCCCAGTCAGAGTCTTCAGTGTCCACAGCTTTCCAGATCTCACGGTGTTTCACCTCTAGTCTACCAGTGCAACGACTGGTTCCTCCCACCAACCTGACATCAGCAGGGTCTGAACAAAGACAGGTGAATGATAGGGAACGAAGGGAAGTGACTTGAAATCAAAGAGAATCAAATCAAAGTTGTGGCTCCTCTCCTACCTGAGCAGGTGAGTCCAACAGCTTTGCCAGGTGAGCAGGTGTTTCTATCTGAGCCTGAGGTTCTACAGTCCAGGAGAGCAGACTCATGGCCTCCACACTGGAACTCTCTGGTCCACACTGGAGCCTCCACTTCTCCATAGAGCGCCCCCTGGAGGACTGAAGGAGCCCCACAGCCGAGCTCCCTACAGACCACCTCTGCATCCTGCTGGTCAAAGTCATCTTCACACACTGAGGACCACCTCTGGTTAGACTTCACCTCCAGTCTGCCTGAACACAGACTGTTTCCATTCACCAGCCTGATGGAGTCTGGTAAAAAGAAACAGAGAGCAACAGAGCTTTATTTTTTATAACATGGCTCTGCAAAGTCTGTGAATCCAGGCCTTCTAATAAAGAAGACAGGAAACTTCACTTTTTACAGATGGGACATTTAAATTAAAACATTGAAGTTGAAATAGAGAGCAAAGTGTCGCCACGTTTCAGTGCTTATTTTGATTTACTTCTTTGACGGTTCAAGAACTTCGACTGAGTGTTTCATCTGTGGGGTTTCTGGCCTCTAGTGCTGAAGAGGCCAGAAACCCCACAGATCCCTAAACCTGTAAACAGACGTGCTCTTTTAGACCTCTGGAGTAAATTGAGCATTAACTCAGAGTTATATTTCTGGCCAACTGGTCATTTTAAATCCAGCGCTAGCTCTAAGTTTAACTTTTTGTCTGAGAAAAATGTTGAGTGATTATTCTCGGTGTGTTTGTCACTATCAGCAACCTGCTTCATCTGTCATCAGCTTTAGAGATGACAAAAAAAGGTCATGAACAGAAACTGAGCAGAATTTTACAACTATCTTTATTTTGGGATTTATAGTTGGGCCAGATTATACGAACCACCTACTCTAACTTTAATGCTGTCATTGTCCTGGATAATGATGTTTTCTAGTCAAAGTTCGTCAGTTTACAGATGTGTGACAGGACAAGTCACTGTAGAGATTACTAGTAAATATTCATGTTGTTACCTGAGCAGGTTATTTCGAGGACAGCAGATGAAGATATAAGTCTTAAACATTTCACCGGTGAAGATTCTCCACAGTAGGATTTGAGTTCCCAGATAAACCTGCCTGGGGGCGTCTGTCTTCTTCTTATCGAGACAGCCGAGCCACAGTCCAGCTGTCCACACACTACGCCTGCTAACCTCAGGTTCCAGCCCCTGTCGTCCACTGGTTTCCATTCGCTCAGTTTGTGAATCTCCAGTGTGCCGCTGCATTGGGAGGCTCCACCAGCCAGCCTGACCTCATCAGGTGCTGCATAGAAAGAAGAAGAAACAAATGAACAATACAGTCCTGCAATGTCAGTCACTGGCCGGACTGAAGGTGGGGTTCACCTGGACAGGCTGCCAGCAAATCAAAAGGCTGCTTCTTTAGCCGTGTTTTCACAGAAACTACCAGGAACTTTTAGCCTCTTTTAGTTCTTTTCAGGGAGCTGAAATGATCCCTCTGCCCACTGTTTTCTGTGTTTCCACTGCAGTCTGAATACAGAAGAGCATTGGGCAAATTAATCTGCTGACATCTGTATGACAAAAATGGTGACTGATATAAAATGCTGCAATGCTCAACCAATAAAAAATGTTCATTGCTGCAGACCCCAGCCCAGAGGTTTGGACATTTTGAAAAGTTCGACCCTGAGCTGGGTTAACTTCGTGTGGCCTGTTTCCTCTCTGGGAAACATTCCCGTGGTGGAAACGTGGAGACAGACAACCATGCTCACATTCACAGCTCGGGACAGTTGGCTTCAAAATGTATAACACAAACTGATGGAAATGTTTTTTCCTACCTGAGCAGGTGAGTCCAACAGCTTCACCAGGTGAGCAGGTGTTTCTATCTGAGCCTGAGGTTCTACAGTCCAGGAGAGCAGACTCATGGCCTCCACACTGGAACTCTTTGGTCCACATTGGAGCCTCCACTTCTCCATAGAGCGCCCCCTGGAGGACTGAAGGAGCCCCACAGCCGAGCTCCCTACAGACCACCTCTGCATCCTGCTGGTCAAAGTCATCTTCACACACTGAGGACCACCTCTGGTTAGACTTCACCTCCAGTCTGCCTGAACACAGACTGTTTCCATTCACCAGCCTGATGGAGTCTGAAGAGAGAGAGAGTGAGTGATTTATCCCTTCAGTTTATTTCAAACATCTGAACAAACAAACGGGTGCAAACCTTTGATAATATCGACCTCTACAGTTACACTCACCATAATTTACCATATTTCCCACCAGGGTAAAGTTTAGCCTCATCGGTGTGGCTGATATTTTCCTTTGCGTCTTAGTTCCAAGATGCACTGATATGAAACTTACTTACTGTAAACAAAATGTCTGTCATTTATAAGTATTAATCTCCAAATGATCATTTTAGACTTTAAAGTTTGTTAAACTATACAACATCCTGCATCTTTTATGTTTATGTGTCCTATCATAGTCGATTTTGAGGGATCATCGTAAAAATGTTTGTATATTTGCTGACATGTTGATACTGGTCTTTAAATCCAGTTTAAAATCCTTCATAATCCATAACATTGATCTGAAGTGATACTGTGAGGCTTCAACAAAATGATGAATATAGCAACTTCAGATCAACACATCACTGTCAGGCTTAGAGAAACCACTTCCTGTTAGTCACACTCATGTCTGTTTTAGGTCCAGTGCTTGTCGAGTACGGACACAGGTAATTACATTTTTTTTATCGGATCCTTCCTCCTCCACAGTGGTCGACAACGAGGGAAACTGAAGTGTTGTAGGAATCTTAAAAGACCTCACCTGAGCAGTTGATCTCCAGACTGGACGAGGCAGATCCCTGTTGCGTTAATCTAAAAGCCTCTGTGATTGCTGATAATTTCAGTATATCAGAGGACTGCTGGGTTCTTCGTAACGACACCACAGAACCACAGTCGAGCTGCCTGCACACCACGGCTGCTGACGTCAGGTTCCACTCATAGTACGTGTCATTCACTGGTTTCCAGACTCCCTGCTGGTTCACCTCCAGGTTCCCAGCACAGCGGCCAGCTCCTCCCACCAGCCTGACATCATCAGGCACCACTGAGCACAGACACAAAAACAGTATTGTTACAGGAAGTTCCATTCATCAGAAAAAAAATCTAAAAATCTTTCATTTCTTCACATTATACTTTGACTCATTGAACTGTTTGTGTCTTCATCCCTGAGGAGTCCTGAGGAGAACAATCTACATGAAAATACATTAAATATCATCATTGTAATCATATAAAAATTATTTAATTGGATAGAAGAAAAGGTTTGGCATCACCCTCCTCCTGCTTCAACATCCCTGTTTTACAGATACAAGCAGAGCGTCGATGATGAGTCGATCGAAAGAAAATCAGCTGCAGCTTTTTTAGTAATCGAGCGTTTTGTTTGTCATCTGTGACGGTTAATGAGTCTTTGGGTTCTGGACTCTAGGTTGAAGCAGTTTTAAGAAGTCAGTTTGAGCTCTGGAAAGTTCTGATGAGCAAATTTGTTTGACATTTTTAGACTTAATTACTTTTAATGGCAGTAATCTTGTTACACGTTGTAACTGTTAAAGTTACCGAAAATCACAGTAAATCTTTTTGTGCATGTGGGTTATATTGTCCAGATGATGTGTAACTGACTGCACATGAACCTTTGAATGTCTTTGGTACACAGTCGGTAACTCTGCAGCCTAACAATAGGATGGACAGACGCTATTTAACATTTAGCATTAATCACTTCTCCTCCAGGTATTTCCCCCGTGATGTTGTTCTCGTCCTTTTCGTCCAAAAGTTAGAAACTCCTACTCAGACTAGCCTCTCGCAGACGGACACAGCTATTTCTCTTTATACGTTCTTATCAAGCGTCCGCCACAATTTCTGAGAAATGTTGTACTTGGTAATATCTGACAGTCACATGATCTGCTGTACATACAACGTGATTGCGTATGACACATCTGTATTAGCACACGAGTAAAAGCAGAACCAGAGTCCTACCTGAGCTCCAGAGTGACAGAAACACAACCAGCACCGTGCGATCCATGTCCAGTTGAAATGCCATCTCAAGCTGCCTGCCGGTGTGCAGCTGCATCTGATTTTTATCAGGACAGCAGTCGGTTCAGCCCCCAGGATGCCTCGGCTTCTATTTTTTATCTACTTCCTGTTCTCTTCTACTTCGGGCCATCATAAAGCTGTGATATCTCAGGGCATCTATGTAGTTAAATACACTATACTGCCAAAAGTATTCACTCATCCATCCAAATAATTGATATCAGATGTTCCAGTCACTTCCGTGGCCACAGGTGTATAAATGCACGAGGCATGCAGACTGTTTCTACAAACATCTGTGAAAGAGTGGGTCACCCTCAGGAGCTCAGTGAGTTTCAGTGTGGTGCTGTGATAAGATGCCACCTGTGCAACAAGTCCAGCTGTGATATTCCCTCGCTCCTAAATATTCCACAGTCAGCTGTTAGTGGTATTATAACAAAGTGAACGCGAACCACGAAGTGCGAATGCTGAGGAGCATAGTGCTCAGAGGTCGCCAACTTTCTGCAGAGTCGATTGTTACGCCGCCACTCTAGAGCAGTGGAGACGTTCTCTGGGGTGATGAATCACACTTGTCCATCTGATAATCTGATGGATGAGTCTGGGTTGTCTTGTTGACTTGTCTGACTGCATTGTGCCAAGTGTAAAGTTTGGTGGAGGGGGATAATGGTGTGGGGTTGTTCTTCAGGAGCTGCGCTTGGTCTCTTAGTTCCAGTGAAACGAACTCTGAATGCTTCAGCACACCAAGAGATGTTGGACAGTTCCATGCTCCCAACTCTGTGGGAACAGTTTGGGGATGGTCCTTCCTGTTCCAACATGACTGTGCACCAGTGCACAAAGCAGGTCCATAAAGACATGATGAGAGAGTTTGGTGTGGATGAACTTGACGGGCCTGCACAGAGTCCTGACCTCAACCCAACAGCAGAGACTGAGAGCCAGGCCTTCCCGTCACACATCAGTGTGTGACCTTACAAATGTGTTTCTGGAAGAATGGTCAAAAATTCCCATAAACGCTCCTAAACCTTTAGGAAAGCCTTCCCAGAAGAGCTGAAGCTGTTATAGCTGCAAAGGAACCGACGTCATATTAAACCCTGTGGATTAAGAAAATTCATTTGCGAGTCGAGGCAGGTGAGTCAGATAAAGCGTTGTCAATATCCAAGGAGACATCGTAATCTTTGTCTTTTTCCAGTTTTGCAACTTCCCTGAACAAGTTTTCTTTTTTCAAGTGAAAAAGTTTTTTTTGTAGGTAACAATAACACATAATAATAAAAAAAAAGTGTTGAAAAAAACGTTTTTTTCTGGGTCACTAAAAAATAGCGGGTTTTTTAGGTGACAATAGAAACAGGGGTTGAAAACAAAAAAAGAGTGATTTTTTTTTTTCAGGTGACTGAAAATGTTTTTTGACTGACTGACCAGAAGAAAATGTCTACGTGAAACCAAGTTTTAAAAAAATATTTAAAAATATTTTTTTTCAAGAGAATTTTAATTATTATAATTTTTTTAGGAAAAAAAGGCATTTTGTTCGAGTGATTTGATTGAAAAAATATATATATATTGTTAGTTTTTGTTGCTTTTCTTCCAGATTTGTGTTCCTTTGGTTTCTTTTTTTATTTTCAGGAGAAAAACATTTTTAAGAGTTTTTTTTTTCTAAACAAATGAAGATTTAATTGTTTTTTTCTTTTTCTTTTTTCTCAAAACAAATTAAGAAAAGCGTTTTCAATATAGTCTTTTTTTCCAGGAGAAAATGTCTTTGTTCATACGGGAAACCAAGTAAAAAAAAGTCTATTTTATTTTTTAGGAAAAAAAGGCATTTTGTTCAACGAGTGATTATTTGTATTGTTTTTTTTAGATATATATTTTTGCTTGTGTGAATCAGGTTAGGTAGAATGTATTTTTTATTTTATTTTAAGAAAAACATTTGCAAGAGATTTTTTTTAAACCCAAGTGAACATTGTAATTTTTTTTAAATGTATACATTTTCTGTTTTTTCCCCAAGTGCAAAAAAAAAAATCCAGATTTTTCTTTTTTTTCCCAAACCAAATGATGAAAAATGTGTTTTAGAATTTTTTTTGTTCAATTGTGAAACCACATTTTTTTTATTTGATGAACAATATATGACTAATAATTTAATGTCGTGAACTTTCCCTTCAAACAGTACTTGGTGTTCCAGGTTCAGTGTGTGACGAACTGTCACGTGTGCTGTGTCTCTCTAACTTTTTATCAACTCATCAGGTTTGTGTGGTTTTAGTTCCACATTTCCAGCTTGACGTACCCAATGTTACATTATGACCCCATTTTAAAGCTTTCAGTTTACTCGGAACAAGATGCTGATTATGATTATCTGTGTTGAGCAGTAATCAGGAAATTAAACGCTGCCTGTGACGCAGCTTCTAATTATGGTACTACAGATAAATACACAGTGCAAAGATGGCGATAATACTGAAGGCTAATTTCTCAGGAAAGCAGATGACAGGATGATGGTTTGATAAAATAATAGATAAAAATTAAAAACAGCTCTGCCTAATAACACAAAGACGACACTCCTCACACACGTGTCCTCGTTTAATAATAAAATCTTTATTCTCAGGATTTGGTTGTAGGAAACATCACACAGCCTGGAGTCACAGCAGAGTCGTTTGGTCAGTCAGTCAGTCAGTCAGACAGCAAACACCCGAAATAATTAACATTTACATGAACCAAACTGTTTCTAGGCTCAGTCGTGTCTGTTCCTCCATTGGTCTGTTCGAGAGCATGAGAACTGCATAGGTGCACGTACATACACCAGTATTTTTCATAAACTGCTATTTTGTATATATTTGAAACCACTGAAACATGTATTTCCACAATCACTCGTAAAGTAAATAGAAAGTTGATGCGTGACCGGTTAAAGGATGCTGACGATGTTAGCTCAAGTTTTATTCTGCGTTAACTCTACGTTAGAAAATTCACCTTGTTCCGTCACAGCTTCGGCTAGAAGTCAAGTCCCACCTCCATATTTAATAGTTTTGAAACGGCACATCATTAAAAAACAACATCAGAAGCCAAAGAGATAGTTTGTAGAGAGCTTTCAACAAAATCCAGGTTGTAAAAGTAACAGTGAGTTTGACACAAAGTCGTTAGTTGATTAAAAATAAATCTTAAACTTTTTTCAAAGCAGGATTTATGTCAGTCCATCTCCTGTTATTCATTTTATTGTATTTACTGTAGATTTAATGTTCAAGCACTGTTCAGCTTCAGTTGTAAACATCAGTTGTCACAGGTCGACAGGATACAAAGCCCCAAACAAACCACCACATTTAAACTGTTAACAAAATATTGTTTTAAAGAGTTTGAATATTTGGGGATTTTATGAGGAAGACTTTCTTCAGAACTCGATCATTAGTGTTTACTTTACATTTTGGGATTATTTTAGCTTGTTCAAACTCCCTCCAGATGATCAAACCACAGAAGAAGTAAAGTCATCTGTTAGCTAACGGCAAACTTTACTATTAGAACTTTTATGTTCTCCCGACATGTTACAGTACATTTTCTTTCATTCAGTGATCCAGGAAGTAAAGTATGTGAAACGACGCAGTGGACGGGATCTAGTTTATGTTTGTTTCTTCTCCACACATCACCACAATCTGGTCTGTGTTTGTGGAGAATTTTACATATGGGCTTGAAACACAATTTCATTACAAACATGAAGTACAGAGGGCAAAAAAAAAAAAGATTCAGGCACATTAACCCGAGATATCGTGGCCTACAGCTCCATGTTTCTGCTGGCAGATTTTCATCAAGATAATCAGAAAAGAAAACATTCAGCCGTCAATCAAGACTCGATTCAGCGGGAAGAGATGTGACCCACGAGACGATTATCCTGCGTAGTGACGATGCAGCCGTACAGAAGACGTTACTGCGGATAACGCAGAACCGGTGTATTCAACCCGAGCAAGTTCTAGTTTCCCTGTTGATTTTATACACAGGAGCTTAAACTATCATCAACGATCACAATCTGCACACAGCAGTAACAGCAGCTGCCCTGTACAAGGGTCGGGTCTCTCGTCACCGCCGACATACATCTGCAGGCCGGGTGATCAGCTCAGAAGCTAGCTGTACTGACGAAGCTAATAAAACCCAAATAAGAAAGAAAACACCGATGTAATGGAGCGTCTTTGGTTATCCAGACTGGGCAGGAGTAACAAAAAAACAGGACATGGAGTAACAGCCAAAACTCATTATGTGCTCGTAGCTAACCGGACTGAACCGTCTCCTGTTATCTGCATTCAGTGAGATGCTTGAAAAACTTCCTCTAAATGTTCCTCAGTGTCTGAATCATTTGTTTAGTTATCATTGTTTTGATATCTTGGTCAAAAATGTATTCAATAAAATAAAAAAAAAAAACAACAATCAAGGACTCCAATAATGAAATTAAACAGAAAAATAACAGACCTCATCAGCTTTTACACTGAGTTTTCACTCCCCACCTCATTCCCTCAGACTGCATGTGTTTGTGCCACCTGTGTGCCTTTGAGCAAACATTTTATCCCACTTTCAGGGATGGAAAGCAACTTTTCTGTCCAGCAGCCACACCGGCTACAAAAGTCAAATATGGTCCGTCTCTTTCCTGATGTTTACTGACGTGATGGGTGATTAAATCAGAGGGACTCCACGTGGTGGTTGACAGACTTTCTTCACATCCTGCTCATGTTGAAATCCAAACTAAAAGTTTGTTTCTCTCTGTTTTCAGAAGCGTGAAGCTGGGTGATGATGATGATGATGTGTTGCCAGCTGTCCTGCGTTGGTTTTGTCTCTCAGCATGGTGAGCGTGGTGTTGGAGAAGTCTCTCAGGATGTCCACCGTCTCCCTCTGCAGCAGCAGAGACTCCTGCACAAACTCCTGCTGGCTCTCCACCAGCAGCTGGACCGACTGAGCCAACATCTCCAGAGACTGAGACACCGAGGTCAGGAGCATCCTGCTGGCCCGCTGCTGCTGGAGGCTCTGAGAGGCCATCTGGGCCACGTGGTCCTGGGCCCTGCGGGAGGACGCTCCGGCTGGGAGAGGGTCACATGGATTTGAGCCTGAGGAGTTGGAGGAGGGAGCAGCAGAGGAGGACACGGGGGGAGCAGGAGGTGGTGGGAGTGAGGAAGTGGAGGCCGCGGGGCGAGAGTCATTGGCTGCATCAGATTTAGAGGACGAGGCAGGTGGGGTGGGGAGTGAGGAGGAGGACGAGGAGGAAGATGCAGGAACAGAGGAGGCAGTGAGGGTGGAGCTTGAGGGGGAGTGTGATGGGGGAGGCGCAGCAGAGGATGAGGCGGTGTCAGCATCAGAGGGGAACACAGAGGAGGTGGAGGCCACAGAGGAAGAGGGTCCAGGTGGAGGTTTGGAGGGTGTGGTGTGGTTCTGGTTGCTGTTATTTCTGGAGTACGTGTGGACCGGCTTGACCCTCGGCGTGACGTCGTCAGGCAGGGGGTCCAGGGAGGCGGAGGCGGGCGGGGCAAGATTAGAAGGGTACGAGAGCATGGAATCGTCGTTTTCGTCAAAATCCATCGTACGATCTGGTGGATCAGCGACAGAACACGAGTTCAGTTAGCAGCCAATCATCATCACAGGAATATGGAACATGATGTTTTCTGAATCTGATCTAAACTGTTTAATTTCTAGCCAAGCTTTTTTCCCCCCACCACCAAATTGTAAATACAGGAGAGGAAACCATATGGATCACCAATAAAAATAAATAATCTGCTGCTCAGAGCCTCCGTACAATAATCATTTCTTTGGTTTAATAAAGTTATTACTCAGACTGTTTCAACAGCTTTTTTTCACAACTCTCTCTGTCTCTCTCACTCTGTTTACAGTCGAGTAGTGTATGAAGTAGTGTTCATTTTAGACGATTATTTTTTCCTCACTGTCGATCTGACTGGATAATTCTTTGCTGTGTGAGAAAATTAAGCTGCAACTTTTCACCCACGATGGTTCTCCAACATTTAAGATTCTGTAAAATTGAGTCAACTTATAAAATCATCACTCACGTGCTTCTTTCATCTGAATTTAACTGTAGGTTGCAATTTCACTTCCCTGACAGCCAGAACCAAACAGAACTGGATAAAACTACAGTCTTACCTCCGTCCTCAGCCAGGTCCAAGTCAAAGTCAGAGGAGGAATGGAACGGGTCGCCTGCAAAACACGACAACGTCACATCACCATGGAGGACTCAGCAACATATATGATGTGTGATTTAAGTAAGAATACTTCATGCATAAGATCAAACTGTTCAGTCTCTGTAAATAAACTGTGAGATCAGCAGTCTGTGTCTCGGTTATTGTTTGTTTCATGTTGTCTTACAAAGTAGAATCAAACTCACAAAATGTCTTTTTCATGCAGATGTTTTTCAGTTGTTTGGTGAAAGGAGGAGCGTCTCAGCGTGGCTCAAGGACAGACCGTCAACATTTGATCAAATCTGGATCACGTTCTTGAATTATATGCTTAAAATGAAGGGTAAACAAACTTTGAAGAGCGCTGTGGGCGGCCCGGAGTGAAATCCCTTCAAAGAGTCCAAATGTTACATATCTTACTGGATCTCGTGTTAACATCCTCCTACTATGTGTTCTCAGTCGGGGTTCTGGTTCAGATGTTAAAGCACCTCTTCTTTGCAATCTTTCATGTTTTTCTTTTCATCTAATGGTTGTTTACCCAAACGTTAAAACAAATTCAATTATTTGAGAAATTACTTTATATATTTGAGGCTGTGACCCTGAAAAGTCTCTTTTGTTCATAACTAATCTTGACTTTTTCTTTCATGCTGACAATCTGCCACCTGTTAACTATCCTATTAATGTCCGACTGTGTTTGTTTTCTGCCTGGTTGAAAAATGTTTCCAAAAACCAAGAGAAATGTTTGAACCTATATTTGAAACTAAGGTGGGAAAAAAAATAATAAATGGACAAAAACTTTCTTCAGATCATGTGTAAACAGAGGGATGATGCCATGTTTCCAACACAAATTAAAACGTTCAGCCTATTCAGAACAGCAGGTCTCGGTCCACTTCAGCCTCTTTTTATCTGTTTCACCAATTTAGAAAAAATGTTGTCCTGATTTTTTTTCCAGGAGAAAAAGCACAAATCTAAAAATAATGTTTTTCCTCCAAATTTTCATTTTCATGAAAATATTTTGGCGGATTTTTTTTCCCCACTTGGTTAAATTTTTTTCACTCAAATTACACAATTGATTTTTTTTTTTTTTTTAAGAATCGTCTTTTTTTTAAATTATCTGAAAGCCTAAAAAAACATAAATCTTGACCTCATAAATCTCCTGAAATCATTTTTTTCACACATGACAAAACCTTTTGTCCTCCTGACTTTTTTCCCCTCTTAATTTTCACACATGAAAATAAACAAAAGCTTTGTTCAATTTCTACAGAAAAAAACGTTTTTTCTCAAATTCAGATGTTAATTTTTGAAGAAGATTGTCCGGGCAAATGTTTTGTTTTCCACATGTTCCTGAGTCATAAACACAGTAGAGAAAATGATGCTGAAAGTTGATGTTGTGTACACAAGTCAAATTCCTGCCATGTCATCACTGGAGCACACTTGGTACTTTCATTCGTGTTCGGCTCTACTTACCAAGTTCTTTCTCTGGTGAGGAGAGAGGAGAAATGTCGAAGGAGGATCCTCCAGGTAAGGAGTACGAGGAGTCTGTCAGGTTGAGGTAGGAGTAGCTACTAGGGTTAGAGATTGGCCCTTTACTGTAAAGCCCTGAAAAATCCTCTTCTTCGCCAAACTCGGGTTCACTGCCACCATCTGAGAACAATTAAAACTGGTTGACTGAGGGGAAATAATGACACTTTGATTCAACTAAACAAACATAATTTGTCCATAAAGTATTTTTTTTTATCAGACCTTTAAGATTTCTGTTTAACATAGATTTCATTGAGGTGTGTCATAGTATGATCCACAAGATGGATAATTACAAAGGCAGAGCTAAACATATTTTTGATCTTATCAGCCATTAACCACCTGACTCATTTCTAGTTACTTTGCTTGTTTTGTGATGTTTTGCACAAATATAGCAGCAACACTTCACCACATATCTGTTGATGTATTTTTGTTTCTGGCATTTCCTTTATGATGAAGATGCTGGAGACCGACTGGAAACTTTTCAAGTAAGTCTTGCGACTCTTTAAGGAGAAAAATCTGTATTATAAAAAAAAAAAACTAGATTTGACAGACAGTGTTCATGCTCTTCTCCTCACCTCCTTGAGGACTCATCATCAGTATCTTATGGACCATCCTCTCCACAGGGCCCAAATTCTTCTTCCTCATGTTGCTGCCATTCGGCCCCCGGAGGGCCACGATGCGTCGCTTTCCATCACATTTGAGGTCAGCCCACTTCTTCATGATCTGACGCACCTGTGGGGGAAATAAAACCTCCTTTAAAGTATACGACTGTGATGACTGACATGCTTTCCATAGAGGACCCTGCTTTCACTGATGCTTCAAACTACTATGAGATTAGTCTATTATTAGAATATTGATTGTCAGTAATTCTGCTGATCTATCAGTCATTTATTGAGGACTCACAACAAAAAAAAAACAAGTATCTTTAGGTTATGAACTGGTTGGTTGGACCAATCCATTGACTAAAGATATCCGTTATTGTTACATTATGTTGTTAACAAATGTTTTAAATTTGACAGCGTAGTGTGGTACAAAGGTCAGATATTATATATGTGACCTTAGAATCAAAAATGCAATTGAATCGAGGATTTGAAGAATCGTGACACCCCTTGTCAAAATACACTGAAGATTTTTCATCTATAACTAAAACAAAATGGTGCCTGGCTGTATACCTCAAATTATACAGTGAAAAAAGGTTGTAAGTTCTCACATATTGTATTAGTAAGATGACATTAACAAACCTCTCTGTGATTCTCTCCCAGACCGTTGATCTGATTCGTGATCTCAGCCCACGTCTGTTTCTTGGCTTCAGCCGACACTCCCTGGTTAAACTTCCCTACCGGAAGGAGAAGTTGTGTTAGACCCAGAAACCCAAACTGCCGACATCTAAACTGGAACCTGATAAACAAAGCTTCATTCTAAGCTCACCAGCAGCAGCACAATAAAAAGGAAAACTTGCACACATCTCATTTTCCACAACAACCAAAATATCACCAAACCAGTTTATATCAATATCACGCAGGCCGGTCAGAGTCAGTACCAAACTAACAGGTCGACTTACACACTGTGAGGAAAACAAGAATTGTAGGTTGGAGCATTTCTGCAGTACTTCATTATAATGCTGTATGTCACACATTTCCAATGACCAAAAATCAGTTTTTACAGTTTGGATCATGTACTTCCAGCCAGTTCGATAATATTTCAATAAATTATGCAACTTGATCTTTCTCTGAAGCAACAACAAAATTGTGGACATTAAAAGTCAACTGTGACTCTAAAGCCGCGTCCCTCTGAAAACCATCTCATCACGGATGAATCCAGCAACTGATCAACTTCTTCTTCATACCAGCAGTGGCTGAAGCTACTGGGTCTGAGACAAAACTGAAGGACAAACCAACATTTCAAAGGAAGTTAGAATACTGTACACTGGTGATCATAACAAACATATAGGATCACTAAACCATCCAGGAGAGTCCCATGTTTCGGTGTTGAGCAAAACTGAGGATATAAAATACAACAAACAAACAAAAGAGCAACAAAAAATGAGAAAAACATTCCCAGAACCGGCAACTGTTTTTACTTCTCAAGTCCAATATCAGAACCAAATGTGTGTCACATGTTCTTAGCTGAATCAGTTCCAAGTAAAGAAATAAACAATAAGAGACGTTCACTCCTCTTAGCCAACAAGAAGCTTAATTATGAAAAAATATCACACTGATTTCTACAAGATTTGGACGACAAACACACAGGCTTTCCTACTTACTGAGGATGATGTATCGGTTCCTCTTCACAGCCTCCAGCAGCATTTTGACCTCAGTGAAGGAGAACCTCGGTTTGGCCTTCAACCCTCCTTTCACTCCTCCCGTCTTTAACTCGTCATCTTCATCACGCCACGGGGCCGACATGGCTGCACCTCCACCTCTTCTACTGACGGCCCGATACAACTCAGTGTGACACTGAGTCCAATTTCACCTCCCTCCAGGATCGTCTCGTCCTGATTCACCTGCCAGTCTGGACCAAAGACACCTGCGAAGGGCCTGCAAGAAAGGAAAGAGGAAAGAGAGTAGATAAACATTAACTGATTAACAGTCTCATTTTCCTCTGTATAATGGTCCAACCAAAGCAGAGTTTACGAGAATCAAACCTGCTACTTCTAAGATTAAAAAAGTGCTTTGTTTTTTCTTCTTCTTTGTACATAAAAAGTTCCTTATACAGATTATTTTTCAATTGTGAAAATTAATAGACAAAGCAGAGAAAAAAATGTATGTGCATTGTTTTATCTTTAAATTCAGAGCTTACTGGTCAGACATGTATAAGCCCTTTATCTCGTCACTTTCTGTCAAACATGGGCCTTGAAATTCAACAACAACAACACCTCATCAATTAACTAAGAACATAGGTTAGACTTGAGAAAAATCTATGTTTTTTACAGTTCATTACTAATACCACACTGCACTAAGTAGTTTGGGGGAGTTTAAAATAAAGCTTCAGGACAGGTCAAAGTTTTTCCAGAAAATTCTTTACTGGGAAACTGTTTTTCCTGGTTTTCCAGGGACGCATGTGAACCCTGCCTGGAATCCATTAATATGTTCACACCCAGCTCACTTCCATGACTTTTAAAAACCTTAAAAGACTTTGCTAATTTTCATGACTTTTCAAGGTTTGATTAAAATGGTGGATTCTGTCATGTAGCTCATCCGGTCCAACACTTGGTGGCAGTATACAGAACCATAACAGAACCCAAGTACCAAATTGTGAGACAGACATTTTTTTTTCTTCCAAAGATTACTGCACAACTACACACGCTGCAGTTGTACACGTGCAAGTGCACGTTGACTTTTCCTGCGGCTCGCACTTTAATGATTTCACAAAGTGATGGACTCAAAAATTCCCCTCCGGACTTCATCAAACACATCAACACAAACATTACTACATCCACCCACGATGGCTGCTGTCCTCATCTCAGATATCATGTGCCCCTGACACGTTCAGGTAAAAATGTATTATACAGGTGTGATTACAGGTACAGATCTGAGGATCTGAGACCTTTTCAGCTGTCACTTATGTCCACTCATCGTCTATATGAAGCGGCGGAACGATTTCAGCACTTAAATCCTGTGAGTTTTAACATGTAACTCAAACAGCACAGCTGCTCGTCTGAGCCAGTTGACTTTTTTAAAACAAAGTAGTTTCTACTGGAGAGAAACTGTAATCACAAGAAAAGAGAGAGAGCACCGTCACAATAGCAAAACCTCTACAAAGAACAACACAAATACTAATAATTGAAAATAACAATAAGTACTAGAGGTAAGACAACATGATTGAACCGTGCAGGGTTGGGCTATAGGTGTTTTCACGGGCAATGACCGAGAACATCTTGTTTTTCTTCAGCCTGTGTCGCTACATCGCCCCCTTCTGGTTAGACTATAAAATAAAGGAAATACGTTTTGCACCAAAGGATAAGAGGTGGTGTTGCACTGCGACTGGGTGTCCATTTTAACTTTTTAACCAAAATCTGTGTCATTTTCCCACTTCATAGAGTCAAGGCTGTATCCAAAAAGATCACAAAAGCCCTTCACATTTGATTATATGACACATACCCTAACACATTTTCATGTTTTTTATTATAAATATTTTTCAGAGATTTTCAAATGATTATAGCTGCGTGTTTTCCCTTCCCTTTTTAATTTGTGGTAAAGGAGCACTCTGTAGTTTTGGGGATAAAAATGTTAATGAGAAGAGAATGATTTTCATTGACATTGACTCAATTTGTTTTCATGACTGAATAAGAAAAGTGGCCTTAATGGACAATACAATTTCATATTGTTTTACTTTGAGCATCTTTTTGTATGTGACTTTTTATCTGTGATGGCCACAGCCAGTTTTCTAGCTCCAAACTTCTTGGACATTATTTTTCTCTAAGAAAAAAAAGGGAGGAAAAAGATAATTCTGATTTAGTATTATTACCTCATTAATAATGTAATATTAAAATTCTCCAAAGCTACTGTTTCCCTGTGATTGTCTGTAATTATTATAAAATCAGTGTGAGTTCACCACAACACACCTGTATAGAGTTAAACATCATATAAACAGTCGAGAACTTCTTCTCCATGTAAAAATGATTGAAACGAACATTGCGTCGGTTCTGACCACGTGGCTCGTCTGAGCCAATCAGCTGCGCTCTTCCCGTGTCTTTGTTGAGCTCGTGCCTGCCTCTCCGCCTGCTGCTCGTGCCTGGCGGCTCACACACGGAGCTGCCCACTGGTTCCGCCATCTCTATCCGATTCGCAACGCTAAGACGCCGCTGCGTTAAAAAAAAAAATGTCGACACACGGCTGACTGCGAGCTTCAGCATCGATACGTGGACTTATCGTGGATCTAAACATGCGCGTCTGCGAATCAGAGTGTCGTATTTCTGCGCTGGGCCACAGCTAACGGTGGCCGAGATAAGAGGACGAGATGCAAGCTAGCTTCGTCGCTACGCTGTTTTTTTTTTATCGCCTTGTAAGCTAAACCAGCTTTTTAACGTTAAACCGCCCGGCGCGCGGCCGTGTTCTCGAGATTTACTCGCGGTTTGCAACGTAAAAAGTACATGAAAGGGAAAGTGTTTCAATGTATGTATAAAATGATTACCAGGAAAATGGCGTTGTCCTCTCCCTCCCCTCCTTCCTCCGTGTGATTCTCCCGAAAGTTCGGAGTGACGAGAAGAACGCCACTGCGCAGACTCCGCAGCGCGAGAGAATATTTTTTTCCCTTCCTTGAACGCGCAACATTTTCATCCTGCCGCGCGCGCCCCCCAGCTGCCCCGCATGGCTGCGTGAACCAAAACACTCAAAACTCACGAATTCTGCACAGTTAGCTCATATTTTAGTTTTTTTTTCCATGAGGAAACTGAAGAGTGAAACCTGCTCGCGAGGCTGATGCACCTCACACAACCACGCCCCCTGCCTTCACATGGTTAATTAGACCAAAGCCATGTACGCAATATTTTACTGTAGGCACCATTTTTATTCGTATTGTTCATATTTCATCACAAAAACAGCAGTAAACATGCTCTCTGGCAAACCTGCTGTATGACGAGCATGGAGGCCTTCAGTTCAGCAAAGGTCACTGTTGTACTAATCACCACACCATTAAAAACAAACCTCCAGTCTCAGGCATGTAAGTACTGTAAGTCAGAAAATGACACCTGGAGAACCAAACACGTCCACAGCAGCTATGAGCCAGAATATTATGTAACTGGCTATTATGGGAAAAAGAAAGAAAAAGTCACACAAAGCACAGAATAACTGCATTTCATACTGTGTTATGAGGGTGTCAGCTATAAACCCCTTCATGAGATCCCTTCCTCATAAGAGGACAAACACCAGATCCATCGTCATTTCACCACCATTTTATATCAACATGGAGAAGAGAGAAGATGGAGAGGCCAGCAGGAAGAGCAGATTCCAAGTCTGTCCGCTTGGTGTCGCCAGAGATCTTCCTCTGGAGACAATATACGTGTTTCCTTCTTCTGGGCGATACCCGGATGCGCCTGCAGGGGGCGCTTCATGCACGTGTTTCACCTTCTATGGAGCACTTCAGGCTGGATGAGGGGGGATGGGTGTGTGTTATACAGTGGTGTGTTTACACTGGGAAATAAACTGTCTCTTTATAGTTGTGTGTGTATATTTTTCTGTATTTATGATTTTTCCTCATATTTTCTGCACATACAGGGTCATTCTCTCTTTTCTCTGTTGTCCGGGAATAGACAAAAAAGGCCTTTTCTTGTCTCAAGATGCACGCTCTGCGCTGTTGTTTGTCTCCACATGTTCACCTTTTTCTGAAATAATTTCTTGATTTATATATATGGTCTGATTCTGCTCTCTGCTGCTGCTGCTGCTGCTGCTGCTGCTGACCCAGTTTCCCTGCAGGGATCTTTAAAAGCCTTCCGTCCACTAACTGGCTGCTGGGTGGCGGCGGAGGCCACCTGGAGGGGAAATACGCAGCATGAAATGCACAGTGACAGAGGACTCGCCGTGAAACTCCACCACAGAAAATAGAGCTATAATAACTCTGTGACTCATTTCAAAGGGGTTATGTCATATTAGTATCCCATAAATGGTAATACTATAACATGCGAAAAGAGATACAGGACACCTCGTAGAAGACCAGAGCGAGTATATTATGAGTATGTTAGACTGAAAAGTCACCTATGTAAAGCAGAGAATAAAAGTGGCAGCACTTTGGCACGGCACGCAAAAACACAGTGACTGCGAGTAGCATGAAGTAGAACAAGACTGAGAGGGAAGAGCGCCGCTTCTATCGTTTCATGAGGTTGTTGGCTTGCTGGTTGGCGGCGTCGATGCGGGACACGTTGAGAATGGCCTGCAGGAAGAGAAGGACAGAACAGAAAGGCATGTTAATAACAAACACTGGAGATATCTTCCAGGTTCAGGCTTTATTACAGTAGCTAATCAGATGCAGCTCTCCCCAAAGCTGGTTGTGCAAGAGCTCATCGTAAGCAACACAACCCACCTCCACCCAGCGTGAACACAAACTAAAGCAGTGTTAACATACTGCTTCATGTTACAGTGTCAGGGTGTCGACTTTCACCCGTTTACTCGAGTGTTCAGGCGCCATCAGCTCTGGTAATTTATCATTGTCGCTCAAATCTCATCACACAGTTGAGATTAAAGATTAAACACACTGTTCAGTCGTAGAGCTTCAGAGGACCTTCTCTTTATTTCTGTGTAAGATATAGTTATATAGATATACGATAAGATAAAGATTCAATCAACACTGAGCTACCAGCTAGAACCTGGCTCAAAATATTCAAATCAACTTTCAAACCAATAAACAGTACACAAACATCCGATTCAAATCCTGCATGTAAAGCTCTGTGAAAGTTTCCTCCAGTGCAGAGAAAAGCTCCAAGAGCTGAATTAAGCTTGTATCCTCAACCCTTACATACTCCAAAAAAAGCCATGAATCTCTTGAATCATGATTTTTTTTTAAAGTGACCCACTGTCCCTTTTCTTCAGAGCCCTGTGCTGCCAGGAGTTGCATGATAATTCCCAGAGTGCCTCCATCCAGGCGTCCTGGGAGAGAGGGAGTGTATGTAGCCGCCTGCCATGAGCACTGCAACGCTTTGCACCTCCTGTCCGAGGTGTGCGCTCTACTGAGAGCCATTCTAGTTTGGTTTTTTTGTGTATTTTCTTAATTATTTTAAGTGATTCCTCTTGTCTGATCATCACACTTTGATTGGAAGTGTTTCTAATCTGATGCTGTTCGATATTTAACTCCTGTCTGCAAACAAATGTTCCCTTCCTGCGTCAGTCGAGACTGAAATTCTGATCATATTTGCTGTTATCCAAAGCTGCCTGGTATTTCTTCATGTATCTGTTGATATTCAGTGAAGCGTCATGATGACACGCAGCTCTGTAACGCGTTGTGATGTGACAGCAGTACCTTTCCCCGGATGCGTTCGATCTGCACGTTCTGCGTGTCGATCTCGTTCCCCATGTCCAGCGCCATGCTCTTCAGATTCCCGATGATGCTGCCGACGTGAGACAGGTTCTCCTCCATCTCGTCCTCTCGGGCATCGTTAGTCACTCTGAGAGTAAAGCAGAGTAAACTGTGTTTGTGAGAGTGTTTGTCCAGCTGCCTGTATGACTGATGACTGGCGGTATTACATGTCAGTCTGAACTAAAGGAGAGCAAACACACACCACAGCTGCCTCGCTCGACACACCGACCGGCAATAACACACATCATTATACTTTCTCTATTACTCTCCACCTCCGTATGTGTCCTCCACTCATGATCATTATCTCCCTCTCATCCACCACATGAGATGATGGCGGCTGACTGGAAACAACGCCGTCCTGACCCGAGGCTCCACCCCAGACCGCTTTGTACGCACCGCTCTCCTCAAAGGCCTTCAGTCTGACAGAGACAAAGAGGGGGAATGACCTCATGACTGAAATGTGATGCAGACCCACACTGTACCCATACTGGTCCAACAGCCACTATACAGTGTTTGCTTTTTCTTGGAATACAGGCTCGGTACTGCAAACTGTAATCTGCACGTCTGTTGGTGTAAAGTGTCTGTTAGGTACAGGTCCAGTATGGATACAGAAGTGATGTAATTATGACAAACAGATGATCTGAGCAGGTGTAAATATTTACAGCAGCCAAGCAAGCAGGCAACAAAAGAAAGCTGAAGCAACAGATGGAACAAAACAATTGTTTCTGGCAAAATCTGACATTTTCATGAAAGTATTTCTCAAACTACTTTATGTGCCGTGACTTCATTCAGATGGCGGCCATTTTCCTCAGAAGTCGAGGTAACGCCTTTGTTTTTCTCCTCAGTTTTTGTGCTGCTACTGTGGTTGAGTTGTTTTGGTTATTTGCCTTTTTTTAAGTGTTTGTGGTTAATATTTCTGACTTTGTTGTGCTCTGATTGGCTTGCGTAAGAGATTTTTACAGAGTTTTTTGTCTTCTTAGCGCTGACAAAACAGAATAAATCTGACAGAGATTTTCATGGCGCTGATGGTCAAGAGGATCAGTCATGTTCATAACTGTACGTTAAGCGGTTGTCTGATGTTAACGGGCTGTGTTTGTGTTTTTCTTGCGGTTGGTTTGATTGTGAGCTGTTGTTTCCCCAGTAAACACACTGACTTCTTCGGCTGTCGTTATCACCTCACGGCTTCCTGACTGATCATCTGAAGACACATTAAACAGTGAAATCCAGGAGAATTTCAGTCCCTGTTCTGAGGAAAAACTATATATTTGATAACCGATGATATCCTGTTAGATGTGACATTGGCATTAATCCTCACTAACATTACCGTTTGATAGTGTTTCATGATAGAGAGAAGCTTTAAATGAATTCTACACTCATAATTGATCAAACTCGCAATGAAACTGTAACTTGCTGTCTTTTCACCCTGACATCAGTTGTTGATCCATCAGAAAGCAGTCAGATAACAATGATTTGTCAGATTTCATGTGTTTATACAACTTACAACCATCTGAGCCTCCGAATCCCGAGCGTGACGCCAGAAACAAAATGGCTGCCACGTGAATATGATCTTATGTTTACTGTCTAGTGAGCTGAGAAAAAAGTGAGTCAGAAAAACTGATCATCATATACTCACCTACCAGTCCTACGCACACACACACACACACACACACACACACTCCTACACCTACTTATCACAGGAGCAGAGGCCGCAGCACTTGCCCAGGTCAGTCAGGTTTTTCTCGGCCTCCTTCATATCAGAGTTGATCTGATCCAAACCCTCCTCTACACGCTCCAACTGCTCTACGAGAGGAGAAGGAGGACGGGGGGAGGACGGAGGAGCAGGCAGGAGGGGAGGAAGAAGAAAGGAGGACATGGAGAAGAAGGTGGGAAGACGGGGAAGGAGGAAGGCGATGTGGCAGTAAAGATGACAGAGGCAGGAGGAGGATGGATGGAGGAGAAGATGGTGGATGGGAGCAAAACAAAATCCAAAAACAGAACAAAAATCACCAAATTATTCCTAATAGCCCCACAGCTGAACTGAAAACCCAGCCACCAGCAACTGAAATAAAAAAACTCACTCTCAAATCATAAATGACATCACTTAGCACCAGCGATAGCTGCGCCAGACGGGAGCTAACAGGGCTGAACCATGCCGAGCCGTGCCAGCCTCTGCCCAACTCTGGCCTCAGTGCCCAGTTCCATCATGTGTAATGTGTGTAATGTTCACGTCACTCTGGAACTGTGTGTTAAAATAAAAACGGCTAAATTTAAGTTAATTTTAAGCATCAATGTTGTAAAATTTACCTTAAAGTCAAGTTATCTGAAAAGTAAGACGTAACACAAGTATTTAAACATGTAATGAAGTAAAAGGTATAACGTGCCTTCAACACGTAGTGGTGTGGAAGTATAAAGTAGCAGAAAATCTAAAATACTCAAGTACAAATATCTCAAACTTGTACACAGATACACAACGTCACTTAGTATTTGCCGGAATGTCATTAAACATAATCGTATGCTGATTTCACATCTTATTGTATTTATATTTGTTCAGAGTTTTGATTATTTTGTGCAACTACCTCCGGACACCTGCTCAAGGGCTCATTGTGGAATATATATAATATATATGTTAGTCTAATAAAGCTGTGCAGAAATGACCAGTATTTTTGGATAATGATGAACAGTTGGTGGCTCTATGGTCGAAACCCCAATAAACACCATATATGTATATATATATATATATATATATATATATATATATATATATATATATATATATATATATATATATATATATATATATATATATATATATAATGGAACTGGGTTTCTGAGGCCCGCCGTTGTGTGAAGGCACAGATCCTGGACAGAAACCAGACCTACTTCCTGATTGGCCAGACACACAGACCACAGCACTGAGCCATGTCTGTCAGGTTCTTCTCTGCCTCCCTCATGTCCCTGTTGATGGAGTCCATGCCTTCCTCAATACGCTCCAACTGCTCTGTTAGGAACAGGAGTTTTATGGTGCTGGGTTTTATGGCGTTGTAACAAACAGCAGAGACGGGCGGCGTTGCAGCTGATTGGTCGAGTGTGTGTTCAGACCAACACGTTCAGACAGTGCTGACAATCCCCATAAATCAAAGCTCATATAGGTCTCAAATATGAGTGTGGATATAGCTAAATCTACAATCTGCCAGAAATTAATCTATAAATGTACCATTCCTGAGTATCATTTCAGCTTCCTGAGGTTCAGTTTAAAGGAGCAGTTTGTAAGATATGGCCAGAGTCGAAGAAAGAGTGTGAAGAAACACGTATCGCCCGTCTTCAGACTGAACCTCGGTCGCTCTCAGAGGCTCAGGTCGGTCCAGGACTGGTGGTGTCCGGCTGTGTTCACTCTCAGGCCGTTCGGTCCAAACCAACTCCTGGACTAATCCACGGCTAACTGAGCCACGTAGCCACGGCAGCTAGCTACAGCCCAGGATAGCTAGCAAAGAGCAGCAGTTAGGTTAGGTGATATGCTGCTACCTGTGTTTTTAGATCTCCATTGCTGGTCATATTTTACAAATGACACCTTTAAGCAGACACATTTTCTTACTTTCAGTATGTTACTGCAGAACAAGAGCAGCCATGTTAAACCACCGGACAGCTTTGAAGTTGTTGGACAACAAAGCAGCTTGTGCTGCATCCTGTCTTTGTGTTTAACTGGTTCTGTGTGACCCACATGTTGTTCTTTGTCCTGCAGAACGACTCACATGGAGTAAAGAGATTTCCATGGGCAGATATCCTAAGCTCCCTCCCTTCCTCCCAGACTTCAAGGAATGATCAACTAGAGCTGTTTACCTCCTTGTTCATCCAGCATGACCAAAGCTCTGATCCCAGCGTCTTTACTCTGGAGAGAGGAGCACAAAGACAAACACAGATGCTCAATATATTACTGTTAGCGCTCTGCAAACCAGCTGATTTGACTTCTTCCAGGCAGCCATTGGTTTCAAATCAGCTCTGTGATCGTCAAGCGTCCCTGAACACAACACGAGGGAGACATTTTGAAACTCCTCTTCATCACTTCAACATTACCACATGACAATATGTGAAATTTGGCGGTCGTCTATCTGCAGCATGTAAACGGAAACCAAAGGCCGCCTGGATGACAGACAATATAAACACTCATCTTGTGTTTGGAAAATGGGGAATAATATTCGGCTCCACTGGTTAAGATACTGTCCTCTCTGCTGTGTTGTCTCTGCTCTCGTCCACTTTTGTTCTCAGTATCTCAAAGCCCACAATCGTCTTCCAGAAGCTCAGAGTTAATCAGCATCCATCTTGTTTAAAGTATAATTTGGTTGAGACATGTTTGGTCATTTCCTCTTGTGGAAACTACAGTGGAAACACAGAGTGTGTGTGTGTGTGTGTGTGTGTGTGTGTGTGTGTGTGTACCTCTTCCACCAGCTGCATCATCCTTCTCGTGCTCTCCAGGGACTGAAACACACAACTTACAGTCAGAGTCATCGTGATAAAACATTCAACAAGTTACATGAATGAACATCTAATTTTAGTTAAATTCTAGATAAAGTCTCACCTCCTCAGCCTAGATTTTTATCTCAGATGCCTCATAATTTATTCATTAAGTTTTCCTGATATTAAAAACAGTAATATCTTCCAAAAACCTAGAAGCGAGTTAGCATTTCTGGGTTTTCAGTGCCCCAGTCTTTGAGTCATCAACCCTTCCGTGTGCTAACAACAGTTAGCGGTTGCTAACAAGTGTCTGAATGAGACTACAGAGGTTGTCGGGGACATTAAACGTCCTCACAGCAACACGGAGACTCATCTACTCACTAGTCCGTCTTTACAGCCCACTTTAGTTCCACACTGTTTGAACTCTGACTTACAACTTGTACATTGATCAGTTTATAGAAAACCTGGATAGTAATTGTGCAGTAAGACTCTTAGTGGTGGAGACGTTTCAGTCATGTGACCGTGATGTCGTCTGTTTGTAGCCTAACATTAGCTTCTTACTGCTACACAGTTAATTTGTGTTCATCTGTGGAGATTATCTGGATGCACAACATGCATCAGCATCATAAACTTGTGTTTATCACAGACATTATTTTCTGCGATAATCCAAAACCTGATTTAAAAATCTCTCTGTCTTTTTGTCGAGGTATCCAGGGTGATGCCAACATCCCTGCATCTCAGTTATTAGGTGCTATAAACATTTATATCAGTGCACAGCAGGTCAGCTGAACATGCAGAACTGAGCAGTTTCTCCACGAGCAAACATACAATACAGAACAAAACAACTGTATGTATGGAAAATGATGGAAATGAATAATGGTCGGATGTTAAGTTGGGTTCATATTGAGCAAATTATTTTAAGATTCAGTCCATCATCAAGCCTTTTAAACAAGACACAACAAACTATCCTGTCTTTTATCATGTCATTTCTAATGATTAGTGACAAAATACTAATGTTTTTCCAGGAAAATAATCAGGAAACATCTGACTTATAAAATAAAGTGTTGGCTAAAGAAATACAGTGTTGAAACACAGCATTAAAAGCTTTAAATCAAACTCGTGTTTCAGTGAATAAACGTGTGTTTCATGAATACATGCACAGAAGAAAATATACAGATTGGACCTTTAACTGCTGTTTTGCCTCGAACCTATAAAAAAGTCAACACACAGCAGACGTAATGATCTGCATCACACAAGGATACTCTGCTCCAGTCTTTCCGCCCCTTGCTGTGTGTGTGTGTGTGTGTGTGTGTGTGTGCGTGTGTGTGTGCGTGTGTGTGTACGTGTGTGTATATTCTGTAAATATCATGTCAGTCCTCCGGGACTTCCTCACAGAGGGGTTGATGAGGTGACAAATGGTTTTGAACTGCAGTAGCCTTTAAACCCCAAGGAGTCTGTGTGTGTGTGTGTGTGTGTGTGTGTGTGTGTATGTGCGTGTGTGTGTGTGTTAAGCACCGCCCCCACACACACCGAGTGTATGAGCTCATCCATGCCTGATGTCTCTCTACAGATTGTTGCACCAGGAGACCAGCTGTCTCCATGGTAACCAGGTGAGCCAGGTGGCCTCCGCTCAGGCGGAGCACCTTCTCACATCAGTAACATGGATCTCTTCTCAGGTGTGTGTGTGTGTGTGTGTGTGTGTGTGTGTGTGTGTGTGTGTGTGTGTTGTTCTTCTTGTCACCGTGATCATCTTGAATCTTTATGAATAGTGAGTGACAGTAACATCACAACAGTGTCTAAGATAACCGTTAGCCAAGTTAGCTTCTTCATGGTTGTCCTCTCTGAAACAGTTAGCTGAAGTGTAGCCCTGGTTCTGTCTGTTTTACTTGCAGTTCTGTGGCACATGAGCTGTAGTTTCCCAGTAAACCTCCCAACCTCTTCAGCCTCCCTCCCAGCTGCCGCTATTAGACTGACTGATGGACCAGCAGCAGAGGCAGCCTGGTGGCAAACCCACCACACGGACAGGAGACGGGCTGCCCAGCTGCTGGTCCAGGATCTACACTGTAGATAACTCAGCTGAAGAGGTTGGTGTGTTTATCTGGGGAACTACAGCTCACAAGCCACTGCATCAGCTCTGAGCCAAACACATACACAAGACATTCACACCAGACAACCACTGAACATCCATCTCTCTTGTAGTGTTTCTCCCTGACCTCCTCCCCTCCTCCAGCCTCAGGTTGTCTGAGGATGAGTTGGTGTTGAAGCCTCAGTCGTACAAAAAATTATAGCTGCAAACTATTCAGAGGAAAAGTGCGACACAAGTCTTGCAAGAAACCCACGGGGATCCATAACAACGTCTGACTGACGAACACTACAGAGCTCCGACCTCATGGCTTATAGACTCAACAGTCTTTTCAGTTGCAAGCTAAGCTAGGCTAATCTTGCTAGTGAGGCGATGATCAAAATCATCAGAAATGCTAAACGGTGACAGTAGAGTGAACGTCTTACCTCATCTGTGACCTGATTGGCTCTCCTCTGCAGCTCCTCCTGCTCTGTCAAGATGGGCGGGTCTGACGCCATGTTTGCTGTCCTTCTGTTTATGTGTATGTGTGTGTGTGTGTGTGTGTGTGTGTGTGTGTGTGTGTGTGTGTGTGTGTGTCTGCCTGCGTATGTGTATGTGTGTGTGTGTGTGTGTGTGTGTGTGTGTGTGTGTGTGCTCAGTCCCAGGTGACCAGATTAGGATGCAGCATCAGGTGGTTTTGGCACCTGGAGAGCAGAAGTGGCACCATCATTATTTATAATGACTGACAATAGAATCGGCCACCGAGGTGAGCTGACAAACAGACAGACAGACTTCAGTATAACAATATCCTGAGTGTTTTCTGTAGCTGCAGTGGAGGAAACCATGTCGGTGATTGTAGAGCTGTTCTCCTGACAACAGGCCAGCTGAGACGAGACGACAGTTAGCTGGTTAGCTGCTAACTGTTACAGCTCAGTTTAGTTTAGTTTAGTGTCACTTGTAGATCTGTTGGATTTGGATAATAAGATTTAGAGTAACTACATCAAGTGTTTACAACATCATCTCTCACTGTTTCTAATTCATAATTCATGGAGGATGTGCATCATTTTCTTGGACATGTGGGTGTTTTTTATACCACAAAAAAAAAATTTCATGCCTGAAATGCTGCATTATTTCCAGATTAACACACACACGCGCTTTTCTTTTCACACATGATGTTTTCATGCTGGAGCATCATAATTAGGCCCTAACCACTAATCAGCACCTGCTGGAATAAAAGAGAAGAAGGAGGTGCGACAGAGAGGGAAAGAAAAGAAGAAAGACTCTTGATGTTGTTTGGTGCTAAATGGAATCACACAGAACAGAGAAGCTGCTGTAACTAACTGATGAATAGATTATGTCGGCCGAAAACGGATTCATTCAAAACCGTAACCAGCAAATGTTTGAGATTTTTCAGTTAATCAGTTAATCAGTTATATGAGACAGAAACCTGCAGAACTGATTAAACTGTTTAAACACTCATAAAGACGTTTACATGTAAAACAGGAACCAGACTCACAGTCACAAAGTTGCAGGTGTAATAATCCAGTTTACTTGATTGTAACTTCACTCTTTGCTGTTTTTTGCCTTTACAACTAGCTGCTGTTAGCAGGTAGCTTCCATTCAAGAGTCGGGCATCAAAACAGAACCTACAGCTGGATCAGTTTCACATCTTACTCTGAGAACTGCAGGTGTGTTTGGACCGAACCACAGGAGACAAAACAAGACTGTTTTAGTGAGTTTATGTAAGTTTGAGTGAAGTGCGATGAAGCTCGTCTCAGTTCAGAAAAAGGAAAAAAAAACGGAGCCTGGTTGTATTTTCAGTTTGGTTTTGGATGATACGTGTAGAAAATATTTCCTCTCTCGACAGTTTTTGAGTTTATTTTGTTGACTTATTCGACTCTTGAAGATCGAAGTGGAACATTGGACTTCTAGTTAGACGCAGGAGAAGTGAAAGGTTGTGGGTCCGAGTTTATTATCTCCACCGTGAAGTGATCTGATGTTTCCTCCGCGCTCAGGGAAGCACACAAAGTAGTTCCTCTGATGATACAGGAGCTGTTTGGGCAGCTGCGCCTCAGGAGGAGAGTCAGTGTCTTGTTATGGGAAGGTTGCTGGTTTGATTCCCCTGGTCTGCATGTTGAAGTGTCCTTGGGCAAGATACTGAAACCCAAACTACCCCTGGTGTTAAAATCACACCAGCGTCTCGGCAGCACAGCTGTAGTAAACACTGCGTCCTTCCTGCCACCTGCTGCACATCATGACGTCACCTGTTCACTGCCCACCTGAGCCTGCAGGGTGTAGAAGTCAAGTCCAAGGTGTCCGAGGTATTTTACACTCTGTATATTCTGCAAACATTCCTGTTTATTAATAATAATTATAATAATATTTGCAGCAACTGAATTTAAATGGAAGTTGATAATGATCCAAAAATACTCTCATAGAGATAAACAGACTGTAACAATAAATGAATTCTAACTGTTAATTAAACTAATCTTAGGTTCAGTTTGATTTTACTGCACATGAAGCTGCAGAGTTTGCGCTGAACGTCCACACTCAGACAGACCTGTAACTATCTCATGTTTACCTAAAAGCGTTTTGGTTCAACAGAAAAACGCTTCAAACAAACAAACAAACAAACAAATAAATAAAATTGTTTTCATCTCGTTTAAATCATCAAACTACTTTTAGATTTCAGGCGGATAGTTGAGCGACTTTAAACAGACCTGCATCTGTTTCTGTGTTAAATATCAATAAATTCACATTATATTTGTTTAACAACATCAAGAATCAGCCGTCCTACCTTTTCATCAGCTCCTCTGCGGCCTCTCGTCAGTTTATCTCCGGGTTTAACGCGTTAAATCCCCCGCAGAGTGCGGAACAAGCTGCGGTTCCTCCTCAGCATCTCTGACTCTCCTCTCTGCTCTGCACCGCCCCTCTCTGCTGCCCACCGGCCCGCCCCGCCCACCAACAAACACACCCCACTGTCAACACACCGCGAGCTCCTGTGATGAGTATTAAAGTTAAAATCATGTTGAGTAAAAGTGAAGATGTGGAGTTAAAAAAAGGACTTCAGTTAAAGTCACTCATGCAAAAAGTAATCGAGTGAAAGTAGTTAAGTATCAAAAGTGATTAATCGTCAGGAGTAACAGACGACATGAAGCTGGATGATACAAAAAGGAAACTCTTTGGTTTAAGTTGCAGAAAAAATGTGTAATTACATACAGAAACAGGAAATATCACGAGGGTTACTTTTCAAAATAAAAGTATTCTCACAGAATACACTCAGATTCAGTAAAAGTAATTTTATTGATGTTTCTCATCTCCTGTTTGGAAATAAAGTAATATAAAAGTAACGGTAAGTAATCTAGTTACATTACTTTGATACTTGGATGAGGTCACTGACTAAACTCAGGTAATTAGTTACTGTAACTGTTTCATATTTAAAACCCTGAAAGTAATTTACTTTATACATATATTGACATGTACTGATACTGTGGGAGATCCATGTAACCAATGACTTAAATAACTGAATAAATGTTGTGGAGTACAAAGTTAAATATTTGCCTTGAGTGGAAGTATAAAGTAGCGAAACACATTTTATTAAATTAATGTCCTCGTTAAAAATGTTTAAATCGAGACGATGTCAGTTTGAAACTGTATTTATATTAGTTCCCTTATTCTTGTCTAATTTAAAGTAATCAGATTACAGATCTCCGTCTGGAAGCTCTTTTCTGCCACACTGAAAGTAAAAAAAACCATCAGAAGTCCAGAGAAAAGTTCTGTTCGGTCCGTGTGAGCAGTTTTAATCATAATCACTGAATGAACTGAGAAAAAGAAACACAACTCACATGGAAACAGCATTAAAATGTCAGTTGGGTCACTTTATTGTCTTTAACATTTTCAGCCAATAAAAATCAAGAATTCTTCAAATGTTAAAGTCATGAAACATATAAATGTGTCAGGATGTTGTGGCGCCGCCGCCTGGCAGCAGCAGGACGGTGCAGCAGCAGCTTCAGCTCCACACTTTGGTCCCGGTGAAGAGTTTTCCTTCTGACTTTTGGCATTCTGGTCCCGTTACCATGGAGACGAGGAGGTTTATTGCACACTGGTTAGCACACACACACACGAGTGGAATGAGAGGGAGCGAGGGATGAGATGGAGAAGAGAGGACGTTTCCCTCCGTCACTTCATGAATACATCGTCAGCTGAAGCCACTGAGAGGACAGAAAGAGACACAGAGTCATCAGATGGAACAAACGCTCGTACATGTGCAGAACCTGCCTTACAAACATCAAGTTTTTAAGTTCTCCTCAGTATCACAGTGATCCAGTGACAGTTGTCTGTACATCCACAGGTTCACCGCTAACAGGAAGTGCTAACAGCTGATTCTGCTCAGTTTTTAATGGAGTATTTTAATCATTAACGCTGAAACGCTGTTTTGTGGACTAATAAACTTCACCTGAGTTTACTTCAGCATATGAAGGAAACAATGTTTTTAAGCATTACATTTTTTGTCTTGTTATACAGCCACTATCAGAGAGAGGAGGATGATTCCAAACCAGTAAAACATTGAACTGAACTGTGTTTTACCTCCTTGATGTCCAGGGCTATGGTGCCATTGTTGTCCTTGTCCAGGGTCTTAAAGGCTCCTGCAGAGCACACACACATTATACACACATCACTGACTCAGTGCACTAAACAAGTCAGTACTGATTACTGTGTCGCTGATAATCTCTCATAAAGCTCATCAGAGTAAAATAATAACACATGGTGATGCTTTTTAAAATTAAAGGAGAAGGTGAAGTCCACTGAATGAGAAACAGCAGAAGAACATTTGTTTTAAATTAATTCAGTGAACACACATTTATTTTAAATTGTTTTGGAGGTTAAAAAAGAGAAATTTCATGCTGAATCATCTAAATAAATAAAAGGAGGAAGGAGAGACTCACTGCACATGGCGTCCAGTCGCACCAGGCAGCCGACGAAGTTGTCAAAGTCCATGTTGCCGTGCTCATCGCTATAGCGACGGATAATCAGCTTGTAGAGCTGGTCGTTCAGAGGGAAGCCTGCACACACACACACACACACACACACACAGTTTTAACACTGTTCACACTCTGAATGACGTCCTTGGTTACTGAAGCACACACACATCAGTGTTTCTAACCTGCAGCCTTGAATGCTCTCGGCAGCTCTTGATCACAGATCACACCTGAACCATCGGCATCATGGGACATATAAATACCCTGGAGACCATAAATAAACAAATAAACAAACAACACAGAGAGACGACGCAGACAAACAACACAGCGTTGTTATTTCACAGCGTTCACATCTGTTTCTGTCACCACGGTCACAGAGACATGAGCTCACCTGCCATCTCTTGATGTTGTTCCAGAGGTATTTGAACTCGTGGAAGCCCAGTTTCCCTGTGCTGTCGCTCTGAAGGCAGTCGGGTCAAAGGTCAAACACAGAAACCAGAGAAGAAAACATCCAGAAAACACACGACGTTCACAACAATCGCTGCTGCTGTCACTGAAGCTACTGCTAACACAGACATCCAGTCAGTGTGGAAGGATACGTCCATGACGGCCACCATGCTCCTGCAGGACTCGATGCTGAAGCCGTCAGTCGTCAGACCTCCATCTGACACGAGAGATCAGTGACGTTCAGTCAGTTCTGTTGCATTTTGATTCAACAGACGACAGACAGAAATAACGTTGTTACGTGTTGGAGGAAACCAAAAACACCACACTCACGTTTGGAAACGATTTTGTTGAGGATGTCCATCAGCTCTTTAGGACTCACCTCCATGTCCTGAAAACACACACACACACACACACACACACACACACACACACACACACACACACACACACACACACACACACACACACACACACACATTCTGATTGGGTTTTTCCACAGAGGAAGCTCCACAAACAAAGTGAGTCCCAGCTGATCTCAGTGTGACTCAAACTGAAGCTGTTTCCTTTTATTTATTTTGACATATTTCCAGATTCTGACTCACAGCCACTCTCACATTTCCTCTCTGTTGCCAAAACACAGTAAAACATCGACCCGCGCTGGTTCATCAACACCAGATCTTATTTCTTGTTCCAGTTTCTAATTTTAACAGAGACATTTCTGCCCGTGTGAGCGAAGATGAATACAGCCGACATCAAAAGGCCAGAGGAGGAATCTGATGGTCGTTAGTTTTCACATGATGAGGAGAGAAACTTGCTCAGAGCCGCATGATGAAACATCCATGACCTCAAACTCACTTTCACTCCTTCTGTCTGAAAGTACGAACGCGGCTCGAAACAGGAAGTAGGAGGAGAATATTTGAGAGCAGCGCTGCTGAAACTGAAGCTGATGACGGTGAGCTGAGCTCGGCTGCTGAAAGACACTTAACAAGAACTTCAAACTCCAGAAATATTCAGAAGTGAATAAACGAGCTGTTCTCAGTGAACAAGGCACCACAACACTGTTTGAGGCTAGGTGGCAGGGTCCGCCACAAATAAACAAAGTAAGGGAGGATAAAACAAACATCAGGTGAGATTCATCCTGCTTCCCTACTGAACACGTCGCTCGTCCTCGATGTGACGGCGCTCTTGTGACAGAATCGCAGGTTTGTTTTTTAAGAAAAGGAAAAGAATTCAGACTCCATTTTTACCGTCCGCCTGAGCTCCACCCACCTGGAGCACGGCCAGGTGGAGCACGGCCAGGTGGAGCACGGCCAGGTGGAGCACGGCCAGGTGGGTGGAGGACACTTTACTACAAACACCTTCATCCTCCTCCTCGTTATTACTTACTGTTGACTTAGAAAATCCACCCACTGACAGCCAGTCCAACTGGTGCACACACCCCTCTGATGACTCAGAGAAAACCACACTTATACACACACAGACACACACACACACACACCACGAGTGCCTCCCTGTCAGACAATGGCAGGAATGCAGAGTGGGATTCTCTGTTCTCTGGGTCTAAACACACCCTGAAGTCGACTCTCTGCAGCAGAGACGACGACACAGAACGGTTAAAGTCTCCCGACGTGTTTCATCCTCCAGTCGCAGGACGTCACCGTGTCAACAGTCCAACAAGACTCTGGATCGCACACGCAAACAGTGAAGCGTGAAGTGTAAATGAAGACGACAACACTGCTTGTTGATCTTAATATGTAATAAAAGCGTATTCACGACAACGTGAGTGAGAAGGAACTGATGCTGTAATCTGACGGCAGATAGGGAAGGAAAACAGCTGGATGTGACGCTCAGCTGCACTGAAACAGCCGCGCAGAGCTCCAACCTGCTGATGTGATCGCTGATAACACTCCAGTCCAGTCAAACTACAATCAGAATACAGAGCAGCTACATTCAGTTTGATGTGAGGAGTGAAACTAGCAGGAACAGTCTGCAGGATGATTCTCTCTTCCTCTGCTTCCGATTCATCTGGTATCTGAAAGCGGCTGTTTGACCGTTTGAAGCCACAGAACCTGAATCTGACGCTGAACCAGACGAACAGAGACGACGGGACAGTGGAGGGTGGAGTCAGGAATGCAGCCGACAGCACACAGACAGGTGTGGCGAGGTAAGAGGAATAAAAAATAACCCAACAGAGAGAAAGACCGACATACAGAGACACAGACGCATCTTTAAAACCATGAATCAAATCTCTGCGCAGCCAGAGATGTTGGGGATGTTTCATACGGACTGTGAACACTTCCTGTGCTCCTCTGACAGGGTGGAGCAAGCAAAGTGTAAATAACACCCGGACACTCCTCTGACACGGCCACGGACTCGTTTACTCTTCGTTTCAGGCGCAACGCTTGTTAATATCTTTGCATCCGTCTCCATCAAGCAGCCAGAAAGAGAGACTTAAGTTAAAGGTTTTTTAAAAAGCGTCCGTCATCGATGGCGTCCGTGTGCAACCCTCAACAGAGACGAGAAAGAAGACAAGTGTCGGTTATCATCCAAACGAGATCTAACGTCTTCTGGACGTCGTCTGATGAGGTTGGAAACACAACAGAGAAGCAACACGTCGGTTCTTCACGTGAACAGAGTCAACCTGCGTTTAAACAACCTGCGTATACGACCTGATTCAGGTGTTCACCTACAGAGACGGACTGTCACGACACAACAGGAAGTGTTTGTTTCTCTCCTCTCCATTCTGTTGATTTCCTCCATGAAGATAAAAACTGATGTCAACGACTCATTCTGCTGTAATTACAGAGCAGATTAAAAGTCTCTGCGGTTTGTTGTGAGGCCTGCAGTCATGTGAGCGTCTGACTGTAAACCAGCTGCAGATGTGTCTTAAAGGACGAGTTCACTAAAATATACTGAAAGAAATCTTTGTCATCTAGAAAGTCCAGAGTCATTCAGGACAACAAAGGATCTTACAGAGTCACTTTGCAGTAACTTTATAGCCAGATATCAGAGAACAGATTTGTGGAAAATACAGAAACTGGGAGCGTTCAGAACTCAGAGGATCAAACTGGATTTAAAGATGAATCTTGTGGACTCACATCTCCGGCCAGCTGCTTGAAAACCCTCCGAAACTGTTTCTCCTCTTCAGTCTCATGAGTCTCGGCGAAGTTCAGAGGTCTGCGAGGTGGAGGCTGCAAACACACACACACACACACACACACACACACACACACACACACACACACAAAGAGCCACTGTTAGGACACACTCCTAAACAGATTCCTCAGTCTAACTTGATTTCCACATTCAGTGTGTTTGTTTGCTCATGAAATCTTCCACTGAGAGAAACTCTGAACTTTAATCACAGTAATGAAGTTAGATTTCATAAAGTTTCACAGTTCAGGAGTGAAGCTATCGCAAAAATTATATTTCTACATCCACATCAGCATCAGGAAGAAACATACTGATTTCTACCTGCAGCGACGTTTAAGTTAAACATTTAACATGGATTTTTAAAAAAGAGAGAGAGAGAGAGAGAGACTACCACACTAAATAATAAAAACAAAAAGCTTAATAAAACTCAAGTATTTACATGACGTTTAAATATACAAACAGGGAAGAAATTAAAGGAAGTTGGATCATAAAATGGACATAAAAGAAAATGAGAAGAGAAATTAAATAAAACTCTTTCAGCTCAGGCTGGAAAATGTGGATGTTGAGTCCTTGTTAGGAACAAACAGGTAGAATATAATTAACTATATGACAGGTGGGACGTTACAATAAACATATGTGAAGAGATAATACAGAGGAAACACGAGGACGAGGTTGTTTCTCCTCACGCTTCACTTACAGGGTCTGCAGGACGAAACTGTGACGGGTCGATGTCGCTGTCAGAGGAGAGAGGAACAGGAGACGGTTAGCGTAGCTTAGCACAAAGACTGGAAGCAGAGGGAAACTGCTAGCCTAGCTTCATGAAGAGTGTGCGCTCACCTGACCACATTGATGAGGCCTTTGATGAACGCCTTCGCCATAAACATGTTGGCGTCTGTCTGAAACACAAACAGTGAAAACGTCAGAGACGAACAACCAGAATTAATGATGAAAACAACAACAACAACAACAATAAGAAACTTTTATTTCATCCAACTTTATTTCCTTTATCTGCTACTTTGTACTCGACTACATGTAACTGATGCACATATATTCAGTTACTGGTTGCTTTGCAGATTACAAGCTGCATCAGAGCAACTTAGATGACCTTAAATAATAATAATAATAATAATAATAATAATAATAATAATAATAATAATAATAACAATAATAGTTTGATTTTTTCATCAGCTTCCACATCACACGCTGTTCATTCTTCAGTAATATTGATCCAGTGATAAAATTAAAGACTTTTTAAGGATTAATCAATGCTTTTATTTTGAAAACTTCACTCCAAAATTGAATTACAGGACTTTTACACTGTTAAATACTTTGACTTAATTACAGGATCTTAATTCTTCGTCTGCTTCTGTCTGACGGTGTAATGAAGCCGTCAGTCTTCGTCTTGTTTCTATACACTAATCAATAACTGATCACAGCTCAGTTTACTGAACCGATTGACTGAAGCGCCTCCTTGTTTACTTTGAGTCAAACTTTCCTGCTGGACAGGATCATTTTCTGTGCTTTTACCAACCAGACACGACTGAACAAGATGCAAAACTTTACACAATCTGTCCAGTGTCGAGTTTCAGCACAGACACACAAACAAAACACACAACTCACACACGTCTAACACTTCACTGATCTCAGCTCGCACCTGATTACACTGTAATAAAACTCCACAGAACAGGATCAATAAGGTTTTGTGAGACTTACTGTGACTTCTGCTGCAGAGGACTGAGAGGAGGCAGCGACAGGCAGCGGGCGAGAGAGCTAAAGACACACTGACACACAGAGAGAGAGAGAGAGAGATCAGACAGGAGGGCACTCCCACAGCCTGAGTCCAGAAAACCAGTCGAGCCAAAGACACCGAGTTCTTTCTCAATGCATCATCAGACCCGCCCAACACACACACACACACACACACACACACACACACACACACACACACACACACACACACACACACCCTTGAGGCAGACCGGGAGAGCTCCAGGTCCTAACGTCCACCAGATGGTGATGCTGATGGTGCATTCAGGGGTCTGTTTTAGTTGGAACTTCCAATGTCAACGCAGAAAATAATAATTTTTTGTTTTTTGGTAAAAATGTAAACAGTAAAGAAGAACAAGATTAAATACGAAGAAGAATCAAAGAATAAATCTACAGTTCAAAAACATTAAAAAACATGTTGACTGTCTTTTTTTTGTCTTGGAGTTTATTAAGTTTAGGTTTTTAGAGCTCCAATCAAACATTAATTTTGATATCATATAATCTCATAAAGATTTAGCATAAATAACAGTATAAAACAGAGAGAGGTCTGTCACATGATGCCTTCAAGTGCTTCGTATTATCAAACCAACAGTCCACAAATTATATTCAGTGACAGACTAAATCCTCAGAGTAGAGAAGCTGCAACGAGGTCGTGTGATTGTTTGAACACGACAATTAGTTTCTGACAATAATTGTTGCAGCTTTGTTTCTTCTGATCAACTCATCAATTCATCGGCCAACCGTTTACATTCTGTTGTTGGAACAGAGTGCAAATAACTCCGCCTGCAGATTACAAAACACAGAAATATTCTAAATATGCACCTGAGCTTTATAGTTATGTTGGGCGTGTCGGTGGGAGAGACTGACTTCCTGTCACAGATCCTCCAGCTGCTGGATGCAAAAGGTCCAACATCTGTGTGGAAACTATGTCAGAGTGGATGTTTGTCGTCATAAAAGATCAATATTCATCATAAATTAATCATGTTTTTCTCCATATTAAATAATATTTAATGCTCGTTCTGACAGAAACCAACAGACAAAAATCAATTAGCTGACACACTTTTATTTCCTGTTTCTGTTATCATTATTATCATTATTATCATTATTATTATTATTATTATTATTATTATTATTATTATTATCATCGTCATCATTTTCTATTTATATACATAAGATGTCAAATACACAGAAGAAAAATAAGAAGTGAATATTACTAGTGATGTTTTCAAACCACAGAGCAGGAAAATGTACAGAGCTTCATGTTTTAACACATTTTAAAGTTGTTGTTTTTTTTAAGTTTTTACCAGAAGTGTGAATGTGTAACATATATCAACAGTTTTCTTCTGCTCATGTCTGTCCTCTATAAAAAGTCACGGTGTTTACTTTTTAATATTTATTTTGTTTATTCATAATATTGTTATATTTATTCTGTTTCTTTATGTTTAATGATGCTTTGTTGACAGTTTGGCACCATGGAAGTCAGTTGAATCCCTTCACTGCCCTCTGGTGGCCACACACGAGAACTGCACCAGGACGTGTCAAGTCAGACAGGATAGCATCGTAGTACTTCCGGTTAATACTTTCAAAATAAGTCGAAGAACTAATGACATACTAGCTGGGAAAATAAGAGACAAACTATATATTTCTCCGATTTTTTAAATCGTCATTGCTGCAAAACATCAACTTATATACATCTAACACTAGCTAGCAAACACGACACATACAATACTAACATTAACTTAGCTAGTAGCAGCCAACAAGTCGCTCTACAGCTAACTTTAATGTGTACTGAGGAAATTAACTGTCTGCTTGCCAACCAACCAGCGAGTAGCACCTGTTAGCATCCATGTCAGGTGACCCAGCGACTCCAAACTAATCTCGAATTCTACTATGACACATGAGAGAAAGTTCAGAAAGTGAATAGCTGTCGAATATCTGACAACAGGTGTTTTCAAAAAGCCTAAAATTAGATGCATTTTCGACACAAAGCCTCCAGCGTCCTCAATTCTCTGTCACTATATCCAACGCTGTCAAGTCCTTTCAAAAGATATAAACTCGCTGCTAAAATACAAACTGTCTCACCTTAAAACAGCTGTTTCTTCTTCTTCAGTCTCTGGGTAAAATGCAGGTGAAAAAGAAAATAAATTCAAAACGGTTTAAAACTGTGAGCTAGAAAAGGTTGTTCACTGCCCTCTAGTGGTCAGACACAGGAACTACACCGAGCAAAAAGCTGTCAAGTCAGACATGATAGCATAGATAAACTTCCGGTTGATACTTTCAAAATAAGTCAACAAAGCCCCGCAGCCATACAGATTTAAAAAAAAAAAAAATCTGGCTACAAAATAAATAACATCATAAAGACAAACTTATATTTAGCGATACTCTACAACGTTATTACTGCAAACTACACACGAATAGACATACGGCACTAGCTAACGTTCGCTAGCATGACATTACATGTGATTATAGAGTGAAATCTTAACTTAACTGGTAGCTAGCTACAAAGTTTTCTCTACAGGTGACTTTAAAGAGCGAGAAATTAAGAATTAAACCGTCTATTTCTTAACCACCAGGGCGGTAGCACCTGTTAGCACCTGTTAGCATAAAAACTAACGTTAGCTTTTATAGCTCGATAACTGTTCGATAACCATCAAAACACAGCAGGTGTTTTTAAAAGCCTAAAATGAGATGCATCCACACAAAACCTCCAGTGTCAATAATCATGTGTCATCTGGTGCAGAGAGCAGAATAAACACAAGTCAACGTCATCAGCAAAGTCCTGCAGAATGAATTAACAAGATATAAACTCGCAGGTAAATTGCGTCTCCGTCTCACCTTAAAACAGCTGTTTCTTCTTTAGTTTCTGGGTAAATGACTTTATTAGTATGATACATTAGAATAAAGCAATTCAAAGTGCTTAGCGTGTCAAACTTTACAGTGATTGTTCCCGGTAATAAACTGAAGGGATATTCTTCCGGATTTCAAAGTAAAGGACGACGAGAGAAAAACAAAAAAACATTGTTTCCATCAGTTGTCTAAGATTCACATACTGCTGAACTAAGTACTTCCTAGACTACTTGCATGAATAATATGAAGTATTACTGTGTACTTTTCGAGTTTTCTGATTTTCTCTGTTCATCCGGTCATTGCGTGACTGATGATGCATTCAGGTGCGCTCTCAGAAAATAGGAGATGGGAGTGGTCAAACCTGGGGGGGACTCTGTCAAGCAGGCGCCACCTACTGGACATCAGTCACTCAATATTAATAATACAAAATAAACAATATAATAAAAAGTTAAGAAATATATTCTTACATATATATATATGTACAAATGCCCCGCCCCCTTCTATGACATCACCCCATGAAGTGATCGTTAACATTTGATTTCATTAATTTTATGGTAAAGTACAGAACAGAACAGAAACAATAACACTTGAGCTGAGGTGTCCAGATTCACTTGTTACAGTAGCAGTTTGACATCCAAGGAATCCAATAAGTACAAGACTTCAAATATACTAAAAAAACATTTAGATAGGAGAGAAAGATACAGTATAGAAAGGAATATATTGTGCTGTGTGCATTATATACAGGAAAAAGAGGCAATGTGCATTGTATACATTTGAATAAAATGTGAAAGTATTGCCTTGTTGAAGGCTGGATGCATAAATAAATACAGAGTTTGAATTAAACAGACTCAGTGTACAGACTCAAAACCTTCACAATGACACACAAAATCTCTACAAACTTCCACAAATTTACTAAAAATTCCACAAATACACAAAAACCTCCACAAAGAGACGTGAAACTACCACTGCTCTTCTTTCTCTTCTTACAGGTGATGGACGGTTGAAAGGACGAATCACTGAGACGAACAAGACAAGTCAAACAACAGAGACGAGCCGCCACAGGAGCCCGAAGGGAAAGTGTGAGTATCTTTCATTTGGACTGTACGAGGAGGATCAAACATGGCTGATAGATCTGCAGAGTGCTGATGGTCACTGTTGGTTTCTCCGGGACGAGAGCAGCCAGGAGCTGAAAGTGTGGCAGAGGAACAGGCTGCTGAGGACCAGCTGGACGACCCTAACACATCCATCTACAGAGCTTCAGTGACAGTGGACAGTGTCCCAGACTGCCAGCATGGCTGATTGTGTAGAAGATGTGTGTTTTCAATAAAACCATTTAAAAATGCTTCTCTGCTGCTGCTGGTGCTTGGGGGACATGTTGGACCAGGGCTTCCTCTCGGCCCTGGTCGTAACAGAAGCATTAAATGAGTCCAAGTTATTTTACAAGCCTGGTGTTGTCAGATGTTTCCTATCAGATCAGGAGGAAATGTTGTGCTGCTCAAACAGACTCACACTCTCGGCTGTACAGACTTCAGACACGAGAGCGTCACCGACCATCAGAAGATCCGTGTTCAGTTCCAAACTTAATGTCTGGAGAAGAAACAGAACCAGTTTTCTGAAGTCGATCCGCATCAGTTCATTCAGAACCTCCTGTCGCTGGAACATTTTGGCAATAAGAGTTTTGGTGTTTTTAATACGAGCTGGAGGTTTTTTTTTTTAATTACACAAACTCACAAACATTCTTTCATCAAGACAGAAACTCCTCTCAAATATTAATGTTCACCATCTTTGTTTTTAATAAGTATTTTGTAGTTAATGAGTGAGACTGAGGGTTATTCTAATGTCCATGGCTGTCGGCCATTTTGTCCCTCTCTCTCTGTCACAGACAGACCACAAGTGTCACATAAAATAATAATAAAGCATTTAACTAATTGTGCAATTAAAATAGGCATTAATTAATGATTTATTAGTCTAAAATAAACTAAATTACAAAGTTTCCAATATCATTATTTAGGGATTTTGACAAAATCTTATTCAACAAGTACTCTGTAAAAGTACTTCATATCATTCATGAAAGTATTCTAGGAAGTACTAAGCTCAGCAGTATATGAATCTCGGACTTCTTATGGAAACAATGCTTTTTTATTTTGTTTTTCTGTCTCACGTCGTCCTTTACTTTGAAATCCGGAAGGATATCTACGTGATACCTTCAGTGTGTTACAGGGAATAATTACTGTAAAACTCTCGTATGTCGGCCAAATTGATTAAACAGCAGATGCAGCTGATCACTGGTGGAAAATACAACTCAACATTCTTCAGTGTGAATAATACAAATATGTTTTGTGTTTGTTTTTTGTTTTTTTAATGAAAAGCAACATCTTCCGAACTCATCATTAAACTTCCGACGTTCCCTGAAGGCATCATAACTGCCCTGTAACGTCGGCCGGAAGCAGGAAGTGTCCAGCTTGTTGTGAGTTGTCGCGGATGCTTTGCAGTTCGCTGGTTTCTTCTTCCACCTGGCTCTAATGGCGAGCTCAGCGGGTCCGGGTCGGACCGGGTCGGGACTCTGGTCCTCGGCGCTGCTCCTGCTGGTGCTGATGGTGCTGAGTGGGCCGGTCAGGGCCGTGTCCGAACCGGGAAAATGGATCCTGAACGTGGACAATGTGAGTTTCCTGATTGTAGCAGCTAGCTGACAGATTGGATCCCGTGTTTCGGTGTTAGCCGATAGATTCACCTGTTAAACAGGTCAGACCGGAAGCTGGAGGAGGTCTGTGTGGGTCTGCTGAGGTTTTAAGAGCTAAACTGAGTTCGGTTCTGACTCGCTGCGGCTGGTCGCCCACCGAGCTGCGTCAGAAACATGTAAACAACGTTAGCTAGCTAAGTGACAAACAGCTCAGTCACATGAGCTCGTTGTTGAAGGTGTCCAGTGTTGAGCTGTTCATGATGATGATGATGATGATGATGATGATGATGATGATGAATGGAAGGGTTACCTGGGAACACCTGTTCTGTTCTGTTCTGTTCTGTAGCTAAACATAATGTTTTTATTCAGAAGTAACACAGTTGTTTCATGTTTCATATTTATATTCATAACAAATGAATTCTGAATGTTTGTGATCATCCTCAAGAAAACATTTAAACATTAAAGGTGCAGTATGTATGTTAGAACCAACAGGGGGCAGCATGTCACCACAGTCAACACAATTACTGCTAATTAGCCGATGTTAGCTAGTTAGCACAGTTGGCTAGCTCCTCTGCTAGCTGGTTAGCATGCTAACTTCAGTAAATATCCCAGTAATATAAAAAATGGAGATTTAAAGAATCAAAGCTATAATTTTTTTTGTATTCTTTAATTGATAAGTACTTACTCCTATTCTAAATAAATAAAAGGATTTAAAAATGCTTAATTGAGCTCTGGAGAGCTAAAATGGACATTTACCTATTTATTTTTTACAGCTATTAGTCAATACTTTTTAAAAAAAAAATCTCTCTTTTATGTCGACTGTTAATGTCGTCCTCTGATACAGAGACTCTTCAGGGGCTTTACTGATGTTTCTCGTTACCTATTAGCCAAAACATAGAGAGATATTCAATTTCAGATGGAGGGTGAAAGTGAACAGAAGTCTGAGTAACGTGTTCTCACTTACTGGAAACACTGTTAGACTTGTGCTGCACGCCCACGCTCAGAGAGAACAGTGGCGTCCTCAGAGCCACGTTGACACGTTTTTATTTCATCTACAGAAAACGTGCAGACTTATTTCCCCATCGCAGGGCGACTGGTTGAAGTGGTTCAGATTTCAATGACCCAGATTTTCTTTCTTCTCAAAAACACAGTTTCTTGTTCCCGCAGTCGAACAGGAAGCTCGGCTCTGTTTGTCTTCTCTGACGCGCTCCTCTCGGGCGTGTTTGTGTCAGTAAACTCCATTAAATCACACAAAGCAGAGATTTCATGAAGGAGTCGCCGCTCGTCATCAGCAAACACTTCTGATATGTTCTGAAGTGTTTACTGTTCTGGACCGAACATTTCAAACATCTTGTCGTCGAAACATTTGAGGAAAATCAATGATTTTATTACTGTTCCTGCACAAAACCCTGCAGCTCTTCATTTAAATAACTAATAATTTAAATTCTACATGTTGTTCGTCAGTGATCCTTTCAGCAGTTCTTGCTTTTTATCTTTCCCGTGTTTGTTGTGACCTGATTCTGGTTCTTCAGCTTCCTTCAGGCTTCCACAGCACTTTGTTGAACAATCCCAGATGAGTTAATGTTTCACTTTCCACTGAAGAAGTTGTCTTTCATCCTGAGTTAGTTTAGATTGTGGAGAAAAGAGGAAATAAAATAAATCTGTGAAAATGTTGAAAAATGAAGCATGAAGGTTAAAATAAAAATCATGTCATCAAACAGAATTTGATTTTCTTCTTATTTGAGGGTGAAACACTCGAACAGCTCGGTCTCTCAGCTGTCACGAAGCATTTTGAGCATCCAAAAGTTGTTATTTTCGGTTAATTTAGATGTTTTTGTTTCTTTGTTTGTTTCAGGAAGTTCTGAAGAAGCAGAACTTTTTCTACTTTGCCAAAACTTTGTTCAACAGCAGCTCCATCCACCTGAAAGGTGAGTCGTCTCCCGGCACGACGCCGACGTCCTTCTGCTGCTGTTTCACACCTGATGGTCCTGCTGCAGGGTAGTTAACCTCTGTGTGTGTGTGTGTGTGTGTGTGTGTGTGTGTGTGTGTGTGTGTGTGTGTGTGTGTGTGTGCTCTCAGTGGTCTCAGAAACATGTAACGCCTCGGCTCCCGTCCACCTCAACGTGTCCTGGTATCTGAGGAACTCGCACTGCTACGACGAAGTCTTCGGCCTCGACGTGAGACAAACTCTTTTTTTCCTCTCGCCTCAATTCTCTAACTGATCTAATCCTCGACCCGAACGCTCTGCGGGTCAGTCGGTATCTTTGGGTTCTGGATTTGAGGACGGCAGGTGGTTATTTTATAAACCAAACGATGAATTGAATAATGAATAAAGTCGTCTGTGGATTCACTGTTAATAAACACAATCGTCTCCTGCAACGTGATTTTAACGCAGCGAACATCAATCGTTGACATTTAGGAAATCCATCGCTTCCTTATTATTGATCTGACATCACAGGATCACCTTATATAGATATTATAATCATAATAAACATCTCCTCTGTGCGTCTCCTCCTCATGTTGTCTCTTCAGGCGTCGAGGGCTGCGAGCTACTTCAGGTCGACGGAGGTCAGACCAGGAGGAGGAAGTGGATTCTACGTGTTCCACCAATATCCTGCCATCACCTGCCAGCCACAACTGAGCCCGAACACGGTGATTCACACACAGACACACACAGTGCAAACACATGAGTAATAAAGTGACTGTATGTTTAAAGTGGGTGCGTTTGTTTTATGTCACAGTTCGGACTGGATGTCCTGAAAGACATCAGCAGGCGGCTGACAGAACTGCCGCAGCTGGAGGTGAGAAACGACTTCCTGTCATGTTGTTCCCCCGTGTAGCACCGACAAGTCGCCGTTTTTAAACACTCGTAACAGCCGCAGCTCCACCTGAAGTGTCCTCACAGGTGAAACAGATCCAGACGGAGTTAAACCTCCAGGCTACAGATGTTGTTTCAGCCCCTCAGACCTGTTTTCTGATCAGAACGAGGATCCGGTTCTTTTGTTAACTCAGATTCTGGTTCGTCAGGTTCGACCACATTCTGCTGCTCGGATGAAACACAGAAGAATCTCGATGCAAACTTCAGATCTCTTCTCATCACAGCAGCAGCATTCAATGAAATAACCAGTTTTATTATTGGAATAAACACTCAAGAACAGAAACTTAAAGACGTAGTTTGATTGTAGCTGTTGTTCATGTTAATTGTTATTGTTAACCATCTTTAATAATGTTTGTATTCATCATCTCTTTGTTGAAAATATTTTAAATGGACTGTTTGTTTTTCAGCCGACGACAGCGAAGACGCCGGGCCTGAGGAAGAGGAGGAGCGAGGTGGCGCCTCCCAAACCAAAGGTGTGACATTTTAAATGATGTCACTGATGATATAGATTAGTTAGATCGATTGATTTACACACACGTTTAACATCATACTGTGAGTCGACTGACTATCGGATTATCAGATTTGACATTCAGCATATTCTCGATGTTTTTATAATTTCATTTTCTGTCCGATTGCAAATAAAATAAGTAAAAAAAAAAAACGTTCTATTTTGGCTCACATGTAGCTTCTAATCTGTAAAGTCACTAGTAACTCAAGTTATTGGTGAGATACAGAGGAGTGAAAGTATAAAGTAGCAGAAACAGAACATTTGGTTTTGTTTGTCGAGTTCTGACTTTTTCTTACAGTGACATAAACCTTCTTTTACTCCGGTGAAGAACTCAGCATGGTGCTTTGTTATTTATTTCAGATGCTGAATGATTAAACGTTCTAACATGATGTTCCGTCTCTGTGTTTCAGGCTGCTGCTCCAGTGAACGACGGAGCTTCAGCAGAAACAAAAGACGCTGCAGCTAAAGAGGTCAGTCGGTCTGGATTAGATGAACAGGCTGAGAGAGACGAGGAGCTTGTGACCTGGAGGTTTGAATCCCGGGACATCTAGGTCTGGGATTAGAGATATATGCTGAGGCAGCAGTTTCTCCTGCTCGTCGTTTCTGCCTCTGAAGCAGAACTTTCCTCACTTTTCTCTCCTCGTCCAGCTCGTCAGCAAAGTTTCAAACACCAAAATAAACTCCCTGAAATGTGACATTGCATCAAAGTCACAGACGGTTAATTTAATACTTTAATATTCAAACTCTTCCTCCTGTTGTTTTCCTCAGAAGGCGGCTCATCCGTACTTCGATGCGGTGGCGGAGAGCTGGGAGGACGGACCCTACATGTTCATCCTGAACATCAGAGAAATCAAAGACAAGAGCCGAGCGAACGACCCGGTGAACCCGCCTCAGCCCTGGAGCCTGCAGCGTCAGTCACACACACACGCACACACACACACACGAGCAGGATGCTGTGATACACTTCCTGTTTAAACTTGAACCATTAAGAAAAAGAAAGATGATTAAACCAATTAAAGAACAGTTTTAAGGTTAAACAACACAGAACAAAAGAAAGAGCAGTCAAATAATAGAGGTTTTAGGAATGTTTTCGAAAAATATGTTTCTAAAAGCGACTCTTTTCAGACTCCAAACCCTGTAAAAGCAAACTCATAATAATATGTTTTGGACTAAACTAAATGGATTTCTAGAACTGGTGTAAAAGGTTTCTGGATCAGCCCAGTTCTGATGGGGAGAATCTGCTCTGGACCTCCTGAAGTTCCTCTCAGGTGAAGTCGGTCGTGTTGCAGTCGAGCTGATGTTGAGTGTTTGTGTTTCCAGTGCAGGTCAGCATGAAGGGTCCTCACGACTACATATCAGCCTCTGAATGGCCTCTGATGGTGGTAAGAGCACACACACACACACACACACACACACACACACACACACACACACACACACTCACACACACACAGTAAACGATAGGAAACATTCTCTCAGTCTGTGATTCTGCCTCCAGTTCTACATGGTGATGTGCATCGTGTACGTGCTGCTGGCGGTTCTGTGGTTGGTTCTGTCCGCCTGTTACTGGAGGGATCTGCTCAGGATCCAGTTCTGGATCGGGGGCGTCATCTTCCTGGGCATGTTGGAGAAAGCCGTTTATTACGCCGAGTTCCAGAGCATCAGATACGACGGCTTGTCAGGTAGCTGAATACACACGTGTGGTTCTGCTGCTCGGGTTGAGATGAAGGTCGGATGATAACGAGTTGTAATGAATCCTCCTGCAGTCCAGGGGGCGGTGGTGTTCGCTGAGGTGCTCTCTGCTGTGAAGAGGACTCTGGCCCGGGTGCTGGTGATCATCGCCAGTCTGGGATACGGCATCGTCAAGTGAGTCCTCTCCTCCTCGTGGCTCTGCAGGTGGTTTTACACAAACTGTGTCGATGGCAAGAAATTAATTGTAATTATTTTGTGTCCGTCCGTCCGTCAGGCCCAGACTCGGTGCGCTGCTCCACAGAGTTGTTGGTGTCGGTCTGCTGTACTTGATCTTCTCCATCGTCGAGGGGATCCTACGAGTCAACGCTGTAAGTCTCACACAAACACACACGCAAACAGAGTGTGTGTGTGTGTGTGTGTGTGTGTGTCTAACCTGTCTCTCTCTCCAGGATCGAGGCGACAACAACAACAGTAGACTTTTGTGTGACATAGTTCTGGCCTTCACTGACTCCTGTGTTGTCTGGTGGATATCCTTTAACATGTACACACACACACACACACACACACACACACACACACACACACACACACACACGTCACCAGAAATCTGACCAGTAGTATAAGATAACAGTCGATCTCAGTGTAAAAAGAATAAGAGACCAGTTTTGTTTTTCAGCTTCTTTCTTACGTTGACGTGATGCGTCTGTCTGTCTCAGTGACCTGGTTGGTGTTTGTGTTGTGTTGTGTTGTGTTGTGTTGTGTTGTGTTGTGTCTGTCTGTGTTTGCTGGTACTGAGGGATTTCACCACATCAGACTAACTAGCGCTGTTTGCCAGACGGCTAAACTCCACCCCCCTGGTGCACCCAGCTGTAGAAAACAAACGTCAGTGTCACCTGCAGCTGCTGAGAGTTACGCTGTGTCAGTATTTCTACTCTCCTCACCTTCTTTTACTCCCTCTTCTTCTTCGTCTCCTTCTTCTTCTTCGTCCTCTCCATCGTGACCTTCACCCTCTTCCCTCCCACGTCCTTCTTCTGTTCATCTTTTACCTTTTTCTTCTTCTTCTGTCATCCTTTTCTTTGTCTCTAGGCTGAAGATGATGTAGTTCTCCTGGCTGCTATTCCTCTGGCTGTGCTCGACTCTACCCTCTGCTGGTGGATATCCGCTACTGCACCTCTCCCCGTTTTTAGTGCTGCTGAAATTTAGTTTTTTCTCTCTCACTCTTTCTGTTTTTCTGCTTTGTTTGTCCGTACGTGTAGTCGGCGTCTGATAAGAACCCTGTGGTGTGTCTGAACAGTGCAATTTAGAGATGTACGATGTTTTTACAGCCAATACCGAAAACCTACGACAGGCCACAACACCATGAGTGAAGATGTATACGTAACACGTAATACCTTTTAAAATCACGTGGGAAAATGGTTGAGAATCACATCGTTGGTACAGAAAAATTCACTGGAGACGTTCCAAAAAGTACAAAAAAATGATGGTTGATCTGTTTTTTCTTTTTTTTTTTGTTTTTAACAGCTTTTAATAGTGCTGTCAGTTCTATCGAAAGCAGATATTGTATAATTTCTTATAAAGTGGAAACACCGCAGTAAAACATGGTCTTCTTCTTCTTCTTCTGCTTCTTCTTCTGCTTCTTCTTCTTCGTGTGAATTGTTCGATCGCAGTCCGACTTTAAAGGTGTCTGCTGCCACCTACTGTTTGAGATTGGAGATGCTGCTCTTCTGAAGTCAATTGAAAAAACTCAAAACCTGCTGAAAACTGAATCACCAGAGCTCTTGTGTGAGTTAACACAACCGGGTCTTGTGAAAACTTGTGGTGGATCCATAAAAACACGTCTCGGAGGGAACAAAAGGGGGAAAAAGCATTGTGACGTAGAAAACGTGAAACGTATAAACCTAAAATATTTCTCACCCTGATCTTTGGGGGCTTCGTGATATCGTGCATCCCTAATTTCACTGAAAATTCACAGACTCATTGTTCTCATCACCTCAAATCACATGTCAGTTCAGACAAACAGGGTTTTCTTCAGGCTGCTGTTAGTGTTTGTGTAATCTGAACCAGACTGAAATGATCCGTCTTGGATCGGTCGCACCTGTTGTGCAAACGCAAACTCGCGTGTGTGACAGTAAATACGTGATGTTTGTTTTGGCTTCGTTGACCATAAATCCGTCAGGATCAGATACGTTGATCTCAAACTGGAGGTGAAGGTCCTGATGAGTGTTTCCAGCGTTTGTTTTTGCCGATGTTTCCTTGACCGTGTCGTCACATCTTCGTGAGTCTGGCTCAGACGATGAAGCTGCTGAGGCTGAGGAGGAACGTGGTGAAGCTCTCGCTCTACAGACACTTCACCAACACGCTCATCTTCGCCGTCATAGGTACGAAGAAAAGAAGTACCGCTTGTTTTTAACGTTGTGCTGGAAGCACATCTCAAGTCATTAAATCTTTGTTTGTATTTCAGCGTCGGTCATCTTCATCATTTGGACCACCAAGACCTTCAAGATGTCCAAATGTCAGTCTGTGAGTACTGGAGATTTGGGATGATGTAGTTTTATTTCTTTTAGTTTTATTGGTTAAGTGTTATTTTTATGATCTTCCTGTAATACTTGTGTAGTGGATAAAGGGGAGTTAAATCACCTTTGGTCAGGATATCTCAGCAGAAACACACAGTTCAGCCGCGTGACTTCGCTCTACTTCTACATTTTTAACTGAGTGTTCTGCTTCATTCGGTGAATCCTGTCAGGAAGGTTTTCAGCCCAGCGGAGGACGACTTTCATCCTCTTCCTGTAAATGAAGATGTTTGAGTGCTTCTGAAGTGTTTTCATTACGACTGTCTCTCTGTCGGTGCGTCTGCAGGACTGGAGGGAGCTGTGGATAGATGATGCGTTCTGGCGCTTCTTGTTCTCCATCATCCTATTGGTCATCATGTTCCTATGGCGACCGTCAGCCAATAACCAGAGGTAAGTGTGTGGGGGGGATGTCAGGGTTGTTTTCTTTGACAGTTTGTCTCTTTGTAACTGTAACATAAATGCAGTTTATCTCTGTGTCCTTGTCAGATACGCCTTCAGTCCTCTGCTGGATGAAGAGAGTGAGGAGGAGGAGAAGGAGCCGATGATGAACGAGGCTTTCGGTCAGAAACCTTCACTCCCTCCCTCTCCTCTTTCTACTTGTTGCCTTCCCTTCCTGTCTCACCTCTCTGTCGTCCTCGCAACCTCCTATTTATTTAACTCTTCATTTAACTTCTCAGTGAGTTAGTTTGCTGTGGAGTAAGTTGGTTAGTTAGTTAGAGACACAGTCTTCACCACCGCTGGCTCGTTTCTAACAGCAGCCAGTTGTTAAAATATTGAGTGGATTATAAATTAAACATGAACTTTTCTTACTTCATCTGTTAAAAATGCCACTTAGTGTAAGAAAGATTCTTACCTGCAACATACATTATTCAGTTATTTCTGCGTGTGTTTGTACTTTTATTCTTATACGTTTAGAATGAAAGATATTAAATCATGTTACAACCGGAGAAGGGAGCGTTTTGAAGCGCTGTGCGTAGTCGACCTAAATTTTCAGCTTTCAGTGAAAAATATGCATCAGGATGTATGTATGACATCATCACCTGTGTATGTGTTTCGTCTCGTGTGTCTCCAGAGGGGATGAAAATGAGGGGCATGAAAAATGAGACCAACGGTTCAGCGAAAGCCAACAAAGTGGTGAGTGATGAAGAAATGTTCTCGCTTCAGCTGTCAGACAGATAATAACACCTCAGAAAAGTACCGTGATGACATGTTATTTGTCTGCAGTCCATCAATTCCTGATTTTGACACCTCAAAAAAGGGAATATCCCACTTATGACATGGAGAAAAGAAAAGGAAACATTAAGGCCATTAATTCATATTTTCATGCAATTTGAGGTTTATAATCTAAAGTTTTTCACGAGCCACGATCCCTTTAATCAGGAACATACCGTGAGGTTTTTATGCAGCGTAAACAATGTTCACTGCTCTGTAAACAGGACGAACTTCAGATTCGTCTCAGCCACAGGAGATAAAGTTGTCGCTCAGCCTGTTGAACCCTTTGGCTCAGCTACTAGCCTGTTAGCTGAAGTTACGCTAATAAGATTAGGAATACAGGCAATGACAGAAAAAGACGTTAAAAATAAATAATCGGATGAAATATTTGCACACTCGATAGATATCACCGTAGATTTAATATTTTTCAGTGGTACAATCTCTCTGCAGTTTAAGATCAGTCTGAATGATATTATAAAGGTTAAACAAATGAAATCATCTAAACTCAGCTGTGCTGATTTGCCAGGATGAGGATCTGAAATGGGTCGAGGAGAACATCCCTTCATCTATGGCAGACGTGTAAGTTGTCACGTTGTCACTGACTGTCACGTATCAGAACTGATCACAAATCAATATTGTTTAAAATTTGATGCTGAAACTCATTCTCTCCTCCTCACAGCGCCCTGCCGCCCCTGCTGGACTCTGATGAGGTGAGTCCTTTTGATTTCCGATACCGGCAGTAAACTGAGATTAAACTTTGCAGATCCTCGTTCAGAAAATAGATTATTTCAGGCTCGAGTAGAAGTACAGAGAAAAAGAGATTAATGTCAATTAGACAGAGACACGTTTCTTATTCTTATGAGACATTTTTGTGTGTTCTGACTGATATTAATCTCCATTTAAACCAAAGACAGAAAGTTCCTGCAGTCGCTTTTACCTTTTAGTTTCAAGGGTGGAAAGATGTTATTAGAATTTAGAAACAAGTGACACTTTCAATTAAATCTGTTTTTGACCTTTGACAGTGCGTGTTGAAGGTGGAGACACACACACACACACACACACACACACACACACACACACACACACACACACACACTTGTTTATCACATCTGTGGTTCTGACTCTGATCAGCAGAGGGCGGCAGATAATCTGCTGAGAGCAGCTGTTGCCACGGTTACATCACACAGTTGTTTATCCTCTTCTCTGTTGTCATGGCGAGCAGAACAATGTGACAGTGACGTGTGTGTGTGTGTGTGTGTGTGTGTGTGCAGCCACTAATGACAATCATTAATGAACAGAGAAATAAACAAATATAAAAAGATGCTTTGATTATGTGTGTGATGTTTAACACAAAGAGCTGTTTCATCAGACGTTATGTGTTTATTATTCATCATAATCGTCTCGTTTATCACATTGTTGTTTCTCTGGACCAGTTCTTGTAACGGTCATCAACATTTTGCAGATTATTTACTGTTTGATCTCCAGGCTGAAGCTTTTAAAGTGACCCAGCAATCAACAAAGTGCCTCTTATGTAAAAATCAATTTCTTATGTAAGCTGCTGTATGCACACTGAGAGATATTAAAATCCATAGAAAATATTAAGCACTTGAACAAGGAAGGAAGGAAGGAAGGAAGGAAGGAAAATGTTTCCTTCCCCTGTTTTGATTGGCTGTGATTAACATGCTGCTTCCTTCAGGTGAACTCGTAGTAATTACAGTTAATTTGTCTGTCACATCGATGGCTTCATGTTTTAAACTGCGGGCTGTTTGGAGTGACTACTAACAATGTAATGAATCTGCCTTATTAGAGGAGGAAATTAAGGGGAATTAATAGCTTTAACTCCTCGCTGTTCACGTCCTCACGGCGGGTTATGTAACGGCCTCGTTGTTATTTAGGAGGCAAATCGTGCAGAAATGTTAACCTGCCAATTATCCTGATTATGACAAATGATGTAATCCCTAATGATCAAGGAGGGTTTGTTAAATCCCCGTCCATGTGCTTTATGTGTTGCATTGCGAGCTGAGAGTAGATCTGTAGACTCTGTTTTGTTTTTTTTGATTCGTTGAACTTCAGATGCACTCTCACACATGGCCTCTCTGCACCGGCTCTGTGCAGTTGGGAATAGAAAAAGACCCGAACAGAACATCTCTCAGTACTTTTTGACTTTCCCTGCCCTGCCTGCTCTCACACTGCACAGCGGGTGGTTCAGTTATTTCTACCAACACAGCCGGACACAGTAGTTTTTACAGCCCAGTCTCCTGGATGACAGAACGTTTCCACAAACCACAGACACGTCCAAGGTCGACTTGGTGGCGTTCGCATTATATGATTATTAGCTACCTTTCACATCGGGAGGTGGAGGTGATGGTGTTATTAGTCAAGAAGGAAGCCAAACACACGACAGGAGTTGGAGTCACATCACTGGATTTTTTTACGGACATCTGGAGACATTTCCGGCCAAACCCGGCTGTCAGACCGTCTTCTGGCTCTCGCCTGTTGGTGGTTTTTGTCTGCACCAAAAGGAATATTCTTAACAACGTCGGCCTCGTCAGTGAGAGCAGGACAAGATAAACGTAAAGTAGCAACTTAAACACAATTTCAGCACTAATCTGTGGTTTGTGCAGAAATATACTTGGCTGATATTTATTCTGGCAGTCGCGTTGAGTTTTTAGCAACTGCAAACTCAAACAGGAGGAAACTGCGTCTGTGGAGGAGTATGGACTGAGAAGCATGTTGGTTTCTACTTGGACTACGAAACAAGACCACCGATTCTTCACAGGGATTTTTTTTGGCCAAGAGGATTAAAAACAAACATTTAATTTTCTCTGGGAAATTCAAAGAAGTGTGGTTACAATAAACGTGATGGACTGAGACCAGGATCAGTTGATATAAAAAAACATTCCTGATTTAAGAAAAAAAAAGGAATTAGTGTCAGGTTCGTCTTCAGGGACCTAATATAGTGCTGCAGGAACCGGTCCAAGCACTTCCAGCTCCCACGTCTCAGAGTCACTGGGTTTTCTGATGCCTGAAACGAGCTCTGTGGTTAACTCAAGCTTTTTTCTTCTATGACATAAAATCTGACGGCGTCCACAGTTTAAAAAGGCGGTCGGCTTTTTGTCGAGGCGACCAGGACGACGCTGGCTCCCAGTCTGGCCCACAGAAATACCTCATCAGAGGAGATCTGTGCCTTTCCTCCTGTTGCACTGTGCGAACCAGACTCATATGTAATTAAATATCCAGGATACAAAGTGCTTCTCAACTTTCTCCTGTAGCCGCTCATCACCTGTCATGTTCCTCCACCAATCTGCCTGCGATGCTGAATTAGTATCGACCCTGAAGAAGCCGAGCGAGCTTCTCCTACTGACCAGGCTTCTTGTTAAAACTGGACAAATTGGCTTCTTCATGTCAACCGTGATCTCTTCCGGCACTCGTCTGTTTGTGGGTTTTCATCCGTCATGTCCGCAACAAAAGGAATCATCTTAACAATGTCGGCCGGCTCGCTGCGAGGAGGAGAAGAGACGATGGAGGGGAGAGGACGAAGAACGTCAGAAATACTGAGACGATACATGTGTGACCGTCCTCCTCTCCGTCTGAGCCAATCAGGAACAGTAATGTCACCTGATTCTGACTGTAGACACAGAAAACATGAACATAGCAACATGAGGTTGGACACAGCATGCTTTTTTACAAACTTGTTGATGGCCCACGACAATGAGGCCCAAGTACAGCCTCCTCTCACCATAGGATTTTCAATATTGATAATTTTATTGACATGAAGGCGCCTCTAAACAGATTCCCCTGGCGAAACAGATCACTGATGATTCAGTGATTGTTGTATCGTCCCTTTAAACCTTTTAACTCCTGAACTTTCAGTCTTTAAAGTGTGTCTTTAGTTGCCCAGACTGACATGAAGGAACCAGAATACTCTGTCAGGACTGTGATCGATTCAGGAGGAAAATCACAGTGATCACAGTTTTTATCCTCCTCTTCTGTTTTCAAAGCTCATCGACGAGCAGATCTGAACAAACCGATAGAGAAGCACAGCCAACTACAAGTCTCTGCTGACCGGAAAATTAAATTCCAGCTTGTATGTTGTTAATAATGCAACTTGAGTCGTAGTTAGCAGTATGGAGGGTGAGAAAATATTGTGTTTAAAAGGTGGAAAATGAAAAATCAATTTGCAATTTCAACTCCGGCTAAACTTTATCGTGATGGCGATCGCAAAGATCAGAAACCAAATACATCCGATCTCAACATCTGAGCGTTTAGTCAACGTCTTTACAAGTAACTCAGTGTGACGACGTGTTTTCTTCTTGCAGGAAACGATGACGACTAAGTTTGAGATGTCCAAGATGGAGTGAAGCTGCAGAGGACGGACGGACGGGTGGAGGCGACGTGACGGAGGAGGAATAATACAGATTAATATCAGTTTAAGAAAGGTGGAGCAGAAGAGACGGACGGCTGATATAAATGCACATGTGAGGGGGGAAGACGGACTGATGGATGAAAGAGGGAACGTGGAGAGGAGCGAGTGTCGGTTTGTGATTCAATCCCTGAATTTATGAGCTTCGTAAGCCTTGACTGTACATACACTGGGAGGAATATCGATCACAGCGGCACACAGAGCCTTTTTATTTTTATTGCCTGTTTGTATTTATATTTCTATATATTTACAGTATATTTTGACAAATTCGATGTTGATGCGGCTCGTTTAGCCTTTTCACCATTTCCATGTGGAGGTGTGATTTTCAGACAGTTTGTGTTTCGCTGTCTCAGCTCTTCCTGTCGCTGTCTCGGTTTTTTTTTCCCTACATCGGCTGATTAACCATGAACCTGCCGACTGAGCGGGTTTTATTTGGATCCTTTCGACCTGTAAAGACCAAAGTTGTGACTCTGAAAGATAAAATCATGGATGTGGAGACATGTTGAAATGAAATATTTTCTCATTGTTACTTTTGGAGCCGTGAGGTTTGTTGTTGAAGGTAGTTTTGTCTCGTTCCAGCTTTGAATCATTAAAACTGTTCTCACGCAGATGATTTTACACAGACTGTGTATGTTTTTAATTTTACTTGATTGTTTTACTGTCAGTTTGTGTGTGTGTGTGTGTGTGTGTGTGTGTGTGTGTGTGTGTGTGTGTGTGTGTGTGTGTGTGTGTGTGTGTGTGTGTGTGTGTGTGTGTGTGTGTGTGTGTGTAAAGGATCATTGCAGAGTTTTCTGCAAGAAAAAAAAACAACACTTTTGCTTCATCTGATAATTAAAGTCAGTTATGACTTTGAACATCTTTGGTGAAATTCTCCCCTGATTTTATTCTCTCACGTCAGTTTAGATTCACACTTTATTAGTTTTCACAGCCAATTCAGCTCAGAAACACACAGATAAACACAGATAAACACAGATAAACACAGCAGCGTGCAGATAAAGACGACACAGTCTCCTTAACTCGAGTCTTTGCTGGGATTGTTTGTGGATGAAAAGTGCGTTTGACTTGCTAACAATCCTTCTCTTTTGTCAGTCAAAGCTGCAGCGATTAGTTGATTAATGGATCAGTCGATCGACAGCGAGTTAGCTGCCAACAGTTTTATTATAAATGAATGGTTTCAGTCATGTTTCAGTCAAACATCTGCAGGTTCCAGCGTCTTCAATGTGAAGATTTGCTGCTTTTCTTTGTCATTTCTGACAGTAAATGAAGAGAATTTTGGACAAAAGAGGCAATTTGAAGACGTCAGTTTGGACTCTGGGAAGTAGTTTTTAGACTGAAGGATTAATGGTGACACTAATCGTTAGTCTGCAGCCGTACTGTCCATGCACAGCTGGAGGTAGTTATCAGAGCAGCGCTGTGTGAAGCGATAAGTTGTGATTGCTGGGACAGAGTGATTATTGCGGCGTCAGAGTATTTGAAGTGTGTGGTGATGGGAGACGGCTGGTACAATCATTTACATCCTCTGTGACGATGACGCGTGTTTTAACAGCAAACACACACACACACACACACACACACACACACACACACACACACACACACACACAGCATCCCTCTCGTGCATGACCAGGTATCACTGTAGGGTAATAAAACAGGTTTACGACCCGGACACATGGAGGCTGATATTGATTGTCTGCTGCTGATTGAGGCTGATGAGCTGATGGCTGTTGCAGCTTGGAAAAGTAAAACACGCTACTTGGTTGTTCACAGTTTGTGTAACAAACTGAACTGAACGCTGACAGCTGTTGAAGCACTGATCCGATGTCGATGGAGACACAATTATTGATACCTGATAACTCCAGACTGTGAACAACAAATCTGTGTTAAAATCAGCAGCAGCAGGGCTAGTTAGCTGTTAGCTGTTAGCTGTTAGCTGTTAACTGTTAGCTGTTAGCTGTTAGCTGTTAGCAGCTGGAGGGCCTGGAGCTGAGACAGAAGGACGGAGAGTTCACTTCAGGATGGTTAATATTGATGTTCGGGACGGTTCTGGTTGGCAAAAGTGGAGAAGAAGTTCTTCTGGAGTCTTGCTTGAAACTTGAAGTAGGAACACGAACGTCATGTGACGTCCCTGTACGCAGAAACAAAACATGTCGACTGAATTATATCTTCCTTCAACACACACACACACATTAAACACTCACAGTATCATTTCACACACACTGACTCTGATATTACCTCCGTCTCCGCCTCGTGTCTGTACAGCCATAATGTGTGTGAACATATAGACTACCATGCGTGTGTGTGTGTGTGTGTGTGTGTGTGTGTGTGTGTGTGTGTGTGTGTGTGTGTGTGTGTGTGTGTGTGTGTGTGTGTGTGTGTGTGTGTGTGTGTCGGGCCTTTTGAGCGTTCACAATGACTTGAATGCCTGAATGGACTAAACACTCCATACATCATCCAGATGAGCCGCAGGGAGAAGTCCTCTCTGCTGTCTGCTCCCATCATGCAGCAGCAGCAGCAGCTCACATCAGAACATCACATTAAATATGAGGGTTTTTTTTTTTTAAGCTGTTTTCATTTTCCGCAGAGTTTGAGACTGAAATAATGGATTGTGTGATAAAGTTTTCTCTCCCGTTATCTTGACCTGAGAGAATGTCTGCAGGTACGAGTCAGTGTTTATGTTTTCTTATATAATACAGACCGACATCAGACGGTAAAGCTAACTCTGTTTAGCTGAGTTCATATGTAAGTGTGCAGGAGCACCGAGACAATACAGCCGGTCCACGTAGTGCAAGTGAATATCTGCCTCCGTGTGAGAGAGCAGCGATCACTGTTTGTTTATGGGGCTGTTAAATTCAGATGAAAACAAATTAAACATCTGTTCCTTCTCCAATCTGAAACGAGTCGTTTAAAGTGATTACGCCTCTTTAAAATCCTTTTGTATTCTTGCTGTTAATCAATTGGAAAGACTAAGAGTTTTGTATCATCGGTGGAGAGAAACTCTGTCTCTCGTCACACAGCAGCATCTGTTTGTTGTCGTCCAACAAAAGACTGATGATGTGAAGATTTGTGCTGTTTGGTTTGTAGATTAAATCAAAGGTTATTAATAAAAACTTGGAAAGTAAATTATAATCTGTGTTCTGCTGGCGTTTGTTCATTTACTTCTGGGAATGAAGAGACAAAACTGAATATGGAGACTTAACAAACTCTGAGTTGACCAAACCTGAGACAGGAAACTCAGCCTGGAGGATGATTCACCACGGCAACGTCCAAAAAAGAGCAGAGCCTCCATTTTAAGCAAGAGGAGCTGGAAATGTAGATGAGAGGAGCAAGTCAAGAAGTTTAAAACTTTCTGTGTAGTTGAGACCAAGATGGAGGCCGAGGTTGAAGCTCGGTGTGGTCCGACCCGTGAGTACTGATTCGTTGTGGGCTGGAACATGAACGTGTTGACCCACTGTGAGACGATCTTCAGTCATTATTATGTTGTCATTGGTGTTCAGTCGGCTGGAACTTGTGTTACCTTGTTTACCTGCAGAGGCGGTTTCTCTTCAGGGACGTTATATAAACTCTGGAGACAGTGTTGGCTGCTCAGTGCTGTTCTGAAGACAAAAAGCTCGTCTACCCGGGTCGTCCACAGAGCGTGCTCACTGGAGACTCCCGCGGTCCAGCTGGCTAACACCAGATTTAGCATCCAGCTAACTCGAATGGAGAAAAAATGATTTAATCGTGAGGCTCTTCTAGACTTCTAGACACAAATTGTGACGCTCAACAGAAACAGATGCTGGCAGACGTTGGCACTAAACACACCTCTCACTCTTTTCACCGCCAGATGCCACAAAATCCTGCAGACTGGAAAAACACTATGAAAAAGGCCTTCAACGCCTTTTGTTTCCGACACGTGTCATCCTGTGTACTGCCGTTTATAACACACCACCTTCCTATTTTCATATTTGGTGTTTTTATACCTCATTAGTAAAATCATCTGTATGCCGTGCCTTCTCTCTCCTCAGACATCGTGCAGTGTAATGACCGTCGCGGCCTCTAGGGGACACTAGCAGCGGCTGTGGATGCGCCACACATGCAGGATGAAGCAGCTACTGTTAATTCTCTTTCTCTCACACAATCCTAATGTCGCCCATGTCCTTAAAATGTCTTTAAACTTGACCCCAAATCCTCCATCTGCAGCTAATTTGATCTAATGATAGCAGCTGCAGCCTCAATGTCAGCTGGAGTCACTTCGCTGCCGCTGACGGTTCTTTACTGAACTCCTGCTGTATTCAGACCTGCTCATGTGATCCAGCCGTGAAGACAGAAGCTGGGCATGTCGGCCCATACATGTAGGAGTATGGTCTATATTTAGCAGCTGGTGTAATAATCCTGACATGTAATCCATCTGCTCTGCCTCTTTCCATGTCTTTGACCTTAAGTGTAACCCAATTAAAGACAAATCTGAAGATGACTGTAACAACTCAGACATGATCATTATCCCGACATATTCTCCATCTGCTGTTCGAAGCTGTTTCCACGGCGATGAGGAGGAGGTGGGGGAGGAGGAGGAGGAGGTGGGGGAGGAAGAGGAGGAGGAGGCTCAGATTCCATCGCTGTGCATTTACTCTCTAACACATCATCAAGACTGGCGTGATTATTACCCCGCTTTGTCTATTAAAACATCTTTAAACCATAAAGCATCAGCTCTCCTGAGGTTGTTCCAGTGTGTGTGTGCGTGCGCATGTGTGTGTGTGCAGCTACTGTACTCTGGCATTACGGCTGTAATAACATAATCCCACAGATTTGGCCTGACAGCAAGACAGTATGCTGCCGATTTCAACTGACAGTAGGGAATTATCGTCACCACGCACTTTGCAGACGGCGAGACATGTGTTATTACTCCTGCTGCGAGGCCCAACATGTGGCCCCTCGGCCCCTCGGAGGGACGCTGACCGCAGCAGTTTGAGAGTGAAGTTTAGATCGACGTGGGCGGAGACGGTTATCAAAAATTATCATCAGGTTCATAAAAACTCCTCAAATACACCAGTTATATACGTTTGTATTTCTCTAATGTGCCACTCGTTTCTTAAATTGGTTGTTAAAACTTTATACATGCTGGACCAACTCCGCTAAGGTCGGGTCGTACAGGTGTGGTTCACTCGTCTCTATGTTAATAACACGTTCAAGTTTTGTGGTTTGCAGATCTTCATCTCACGACTGTACGATCAGTCATATTTAGAAGTTACCTAAGTCACTGTGAAGGTCTGAACCATCAGAAACCTCCTCGCTGTGGCAGCTGAAGGTCCTCTGAGTTTTTCCCTCCTCACAGACTGAATGTAAAAAGAAATGATCCTGACGTTTGACCTCGGCCTGATCCTCTCTCAGGCCTCCTGACGCGCTCGCATTGTGTTTGAACATCTAGCGTTTCCCTGACATGTCTTGCAGTTTCCTTTGTTCACTTTAAAGGTGTGTCAGCAGCTCACATTCAGGATGTGCTTACACCGAGCGAGCAGCTGCAGTGTGCAGTTCAAGGACGTCTCTGACAGGACGCTTCCCCACCGAGCGCTCGACATGATCTCAATAATGATGCTGCTGCGCTGCCCAGGATCCGTTCGCCTGAGCACAAACCTGCTTGTTCACAAAATGCAGAAACAGCTGTAAATACCAGACCTCCTCAGCAGAAATCTTCCTCTTGAAGAACTGGGAATATTTACCTTCTTAAAGATGCTGCTGAAGATACAGAAACGAAGCAGCGCCGGCTACAAACGATTCTCATCAACACCTTCCAGAGGAGAGAAGAAGAAGAAGCCCACGCAGCAGCTCCAACGACATCAAGCCTCCCAAAGAAAGATACGACCAAGAAGCCAAGATGATGAAGGAGGAAAACACAAACTGTCCTTTGAATTAGAAACTGAGAATTATTGTGAAGAAGTGTGAAGAGGAACCGGGGACAGAAGGACTGGAACTCGTTCTGGAAATCAACATTTTCATGACTAGATTCCCAAATTCAAATAAACTGAAGTAGGTTAACTGAACTATTACTCTGAGTATTTTCTCTTGTCTGGCTTAAAGAGGGAAACTTGGTTCTGTGGTTTCGTCCTGAGAAAGTCTGTTTGTGGTGACGTCTCGTTTTTACCGGAGGCGGAGCTACAGGAGTCTCACACCTGAGACACACCTGAATCAACCTCAGGTGAAAAGAAGTCTCCCGTCTGTCTGCTGGACTCTGTAGTTTGGTGACGTTCACGTTCATTCAACTTTACTTTGGCTTTAATTTGATTTAAAGCTATTCTTTAAAATGTCTGTGTTTGCGTGGATCTCCTGATCGCCGTAACAGAAACATCCCAGGCTGGAAATCAATTAAAAACATAACTTGTAATGATGTAATATTATAATTTGTGTAATACGAGTCGACTGATAACCTGCCTGGATGATTATTAGATCTGATATTCAGCATTTGTCTGATAATCTGAATGTTGTTTTTCCAAATGATTGTTAATATAAAAGTCATCAAATAAATGTAGTGAGTTAATATTTCCCTCCAGATTCTTGTAGAGTGGAAGTAAAATGTAGCAGATTATTTAAAAGGTTAATTAAAATACTTAAAGATTTGTAAGAAAAAATAGATTTTTAAATCTCACTGCCAACAAAAACATATGATCCTAAAATCGAAGAGCGTCGTTATTGGACGACTCAAAAATAACCTTTTCCTGCAAATACGTCCTTTAAGTGCAGCACTCGAGTAAATGTACGTAGTTACATTCCATCACTGAACTACACTGAGCCAGACTGTCCACAAACTTTTGGCCACCGTGTTTTGTCTTCACTGTTTCATGTCTCAGTTTAGATTAAATATTAATTATTCACTACAACAGGCTGTCCTTTCAGAGTTTTATCCGAACGTGTGAAACGTAAATCTCCCGTGTTGGCGGCGGCGGTGTGAAGGGAGCGGCGGCGGGCATATGGACGCCTCCACCTGTCGACACGGAGCAGCAGCGGCAGCAGCAGCAGCCTGCTGCCAGATAATACATACAGATCCACTTTAATACAAAGAAATCTCGTATTATTCTGTCCATTACGTAAAAGGATGGGATTATCGATACGCAGATTAATGAGCATCCAATGGCGTTCCAGCGTGAAGCCCCGCCCCTCCACCTCCACCCTGCTGCCTCTGCCCGCCCGCACACACCACACTTCAATCATCCAGATAAAAATAGAAAACTCCCACAATGACTTGCAGTTTAGTTGTTAGATTTTAGTCTTTATTGTACTATTTTTTTTTCTTGACAATTTGCTAGCGGACATGTGAAAACTTGGACCAACAAAACATCATCATCATCATTATTATTATTTTTTTTGTTTGTTTTAATTACAGCATATCGTCAGACTGCAGTAACAGTGAGAAGATGTGTTTTTAGAAAATAAAAACAAAGAAAGACAAAAAAAGAGAATCCAAACCAAAACAGGAGGAAGAAGAAGAAGAAGAAGAAGAGGAAGAAGAAGAAAAAAACAAAAAACATTTTTGACTTTAATATTCGATGGTGGTTTTTTCTTGTTTTTGTTTTTTTAATTCATGTACACAATATAACAGTCTAAAAACATTAACACACAGAGCTGAAGACATTACAGTGTTGGTTGGGAAGTGGCAGTCCTCAGGGCAGTTTATATACTGTAGCAACATGGTCCTGCTGTACTGTCAAATATCTACTGGGGTCGGATGGGGAGGGGCTGAGAGGGTCGAGGGGGGAAGACTACAAACCAAAATGGCCGTCGATATAAAACTAACAGTCTTTTTTTTGTTTCTTTTTTTTTTTTTTGTTCTTTAAATCCACCAATCAGGAGTCGGTAGAGACAGAGAGCAGAGTTAAGTAGCTCGACGAGGAGGAAAATAGGACGGCGGCGGTGGCGAGAGGCGGGATGGGGGGAGGGAGGGAGGAGGAAATAAACGGAGGGAGGAGGAGGTGGAATGTCTCGATTTTCTTTTTTTTTTTTTTAACATTTCTGCATTTTTCTTTTCTCTCGTAGACAATATAAAAATCTCACAGACAAGCAAAGAAAAAAATAAAAACACTGGATGTTTTTTGAATGTATGCATGTAATCGGACGGAGGAAATGAAAGGATGGATGGATGGATGGATGGATGAAGGGATGGATGAAGGGATGGAGAAAGGAGGGCTTGAATTATTGCTTTCTGAGTGATTATTATTTTTCACTTCTCATCTACATGAATTGCATCTTTCTCATTCTCTCAGTCTCTCTCTCGCTCTCTCTTTCTCACCATGGTGATCTGTTAACACGTGATTACTCTGTTTATTCGGGAGGAAGGAGGAGGAGGAGGAGGAGGAGGAGGGATGGAGGGATAGAGGAGGAGGAGGGGGAGGAAGGAGGAGGAGTTAGGGTTGTGAGGAGGGGCTCAGAGCTCCTTGCTCAGCGAATCCCGGGCAGTTCTAATCCTCTTTGTGTGGCCTCACACGTTTCCCGCCTTTTTGTCTGGTAAATGATAACAGAAGAGATTGAAAAAATGTATTAAATAATAATAATAATAATAATAATAATAATAATAATAATAATAATAATAAACAGTCATATAAAAAGGGTTATATGTTGTATGTGTGTTTAGTGGTTTAGTACAGATGTCGCTCTCTTGGGTTAGTTTAAAGTTATTATTGTGTTAAAGGACGTACAAAAAGCAAACAACAACAACAAAACAGTTTCATGGAGGAAAATAAGTGTAGGGGAGGGGGAGGTCGTCGTCACCATGACAACCAACAGGAAGTCTGTCTGCGTCTCTGCCTGTCTGTCTCTCACCGCTTCCCTTTATGTCCTCTACCTGTGTTTGTGTCGTCTGTCCTGAAACAAGGTTTTTATTTCCCCTCTGAAGTGAAAGCAGCTGACGGCTCCTGTCTGTCTGATCGCTTCCCCCCAGAGACGGACGGAGAGAGAGAAGGCTGGTTAATCTGGCTCGCTGACGAGGCTCCGTGACACTTTGATTTCGGCTGCTAATCCGTTGATGGACTGAACTCTATTGATGTCTGCTAAACCCGCTTTTCTCTTCCACAGCAAACAGAGAGCTAACTATCTAAGCTACAGCTAGTTAGAGATAGCGGCCAGCTGCCTGCCGGAGGGTTCGAGGAGGGAAAGATCGAGAGTCTGCAAGCTTTGGTGGTTTTAATCCGTCTCGTATTAGAGCGTTTACGGTTCATGTTCATAGAGTCAGTGTGTTTGAACTGATGCAAGCTGTATCAGAAAGAAGAAGGAGTCTCGTGTCGAACGCGCTTAATTTTGAACATTTGTAGTAAACTTGTCAGCATTTCAACGATAACAAGTAAATGTTAGAAAACTTTCCTGAGATAATTATCATTTTGGTGTCACTGCAGCCTGGGCTCATGCAGCATAGGCAGTGAAGAAAGAAAGAAAGAAAGAAAGGAGGCTTTCCAATTAAGACGTGACCTCCCTTATTCTAACTCAAAGAGTATTGCCTGGAAGACTTGCTGACGTAGGGAAGAGAATCAGATGTGTCTGAGAGCGTCTTTAAGTTTGAAGTCTTGGAGGCGTAGCGATGGGATTATGTTTTGGGCTGCTAAGAAAGCGGAGGAGGGAACGAGTTTTACAGCTTCTGGTGCTCTGTGTACGTGCCGGAAGGTAATCGCTCAGTATTTTCTGACTACAGTTGTCTTTAATGTTCTGATGATGGTTCGTTCTCATTCCCAATGTGTAAAACATGCAGCGTGGGGTCGGCTGCTGCTCCTGTAAGACTAAAGCCATGAAATGAATGACAAAAGTCCAAGAGTTTGGCGTTTGGATGGGTCGCACACAGGACAGGAAACCTTGTCACTTGTTTTTAAGTCATGTGACATAACTTGTAAGATAACGGACCAAACTAAATTATAACTGTTTCACAATAATGGTCCACAATGTCCTGATGTGTGAAATGTTTGTCTGGAAGCTTTACTTTGAAACCGGACGTTGCACATTAGTCATTGCTAAATTAACTGCTGCATATTTCGGCTACGTAATGTGTCGCAGCCAATCAGGCGGCTGTTATGTTTGATGAGTCGGAAGTGAGAACGTGCCGAAAGTGGAAGATCTTCTCAGAGCTAACATGACCCGAGCATGGCAGCCATAGGTGTGACCCGGTTTACAAATCTAAACAAAAAAAACGCACGTCTAAAACTTAAAAATGAAGTGTGGCCTTGTTTCGTCATGTGGGTTTAAACCTCTGATGTAACTCTTGTGCTTTTCAGTTTGTATTAAATGTTATTTGTGGTAAAACATTTTTTTTAAAAAGCAGTTGTGACGGTTGCGGAGAGCCTGGCACAGCGTCAGGCCTCGGTGAGCCGGACACGAGGTGTTAAACACAGCTCAGGTTTAGCAAAACAGTTTGAGCTTCAAAGACGCTCGCAGTAAATCGCACGGCAGCACAAACATCTGCTGGGCTGTACGAGATCAAAGCCGGTCGGCTGCCGGACACCGAGCCTCACGCTGCACTCGCATGGAGAGAGGAGGCTGGGACTGATAAATAATGAAGGAGGGAACAGAGCGCCTCCTGGTTCACCTCCTGGTTCACCTCCTGGTTCACCTCCTGGTTCACCTCCTGATGCTGAGTGTCCAGCGGCGGCTCCCAGGTGGGACGGTGTGAAACGGTACGAACAGAAAGGTGATGCTTCGAAAAGAAAAAGGGACCCTAGACGATAAAAAAACGTCCAGAGATGTCAGATTGAATCTCCATCATTGTGTTTCCTCTCATCACGGTAAAAGTAAAAAAACAACCAAACGTGTTGCCGCTCTACTTTGTAAAGGACTGCAGGCTTGTTACTCTGCACTGTGGCAGGTGTGTCATGAAGCAGTTCATCTAAAAAAATAGATTTGTACACAAGTTCATGAACAGTCAGCTTCCAACCGTAGCTGCCCTGGGAGCCGGCGCCCGACACCTGAGTCCCTGTTACTGTTGAATGGTTTTTGTCTGGCTGTACATGAACTTGACATTATAATGAAATCAAAACGAAAGAGATGCTTCTCTCTCTCTCTCCACCTCTCTTTCTCTCTGCTCGCTGTTTTTTTTTCACTTGTGAACCCAAAAGAACACTTATTAAACAACGACACTACCATTTGTTTAAAGGGATTCAGGAATAACTGCTGCTGTTTATCATGCAATCACCTGGGAATGTTGGCATGCCTATGTATATGTGATCTGCATATACAGTGGCATCATTTGGGTGTGTGTGTGTTTGTGCACCTTAAAAATATATAGTTCAACATTGTGGGAAGAAGAAAATTGTTCGCTCAAGAGTGAAAATCCTTATTTTCATAGTCCTCAGAACATCACGTCTGTTCTGGTCTTCAGGAGACGTGGACTAAGAAACTTCACCTGACTTTCCATTAGACTGAATTTGATTCTTGGGGGAGCTGTTCCTTTAAGTAGGGAGGTGGAGTCAGTGTGTGGTTAGCCTAGCTTAGCACAAAGTGACTGAAGTCAAGGGGAATCAGCTAGCTTGGCTTTGTCCAAAGATCAATACGTGTCAGCGCCGCTAAAGCTCACTGACTAATTCAAGTGATTGTCTGATTTTTGAAATATGGCAAAAAAAGTCAGTCACAGTTTTAAGGTGTTAAAAGTGTTTGCTGTTTTGGTTGAAACTCCTAAAATAACTTTGTTGCTGGTTTAATTTTTATTTTCAAAATGACTCGCTGGAGTCACTGTGCTTACCTGGTGTTCATCCTGAAATAATGAAGCCGTTCACTGTACTTACGTGTCAATAAGTGAGTTCTGGAGGTGCTGAAATGTGTGTTTGTTTACTTTAGGCAGAACGAAGTTAACTGTTTTAGTCTTTGTGCTAAACTACACTAACCACGTCCTGAGTCTGGCTCCGTATTGAACACTGAAAGCCAGATATTTCCCAAACTGTTGAACTTTCCCTTGAAAGAGTATGTTCGCATGCTATCCGTGTGCTAGCCTGTGCTAATATGTGTAACTTTACATTTGGCACATTGAGTGTATCAGTGTTCACCTGTGCATAATTGTGTGTTTGTGTTGCATGTGCGACGTGTGTGTGTGTAGTGCTAAATGTCGCCGTCGTAACACCCATTTAGACCGTTGTCGACACACAGCTCCCTCTCTAATTGGTCAGTCGCTGCTGACATCACGTTCTGAACGATGGCCACCGCTGCATCTCGAAGATCCCTCTTCCTCATCTCCTCCTCCTCATCCTCCTCCTCCTCCTTCTCCCTCTCTCCCTGGTCACATGACTCTGCAGCATCATGACCACCTCCATTTTGTGGAGACTCTGCCTCCCCTCCCTCCTCCCCCTCGTCCTCCTCCTCCTCCACCCCGCTAACCACTATTACTATCTGGGGATGTTGGCAGCTGGTTTTAGTTTGTTTACTGCTATCGTTTGTTAGTGCTGGTGCTTGTTGTTGTTGTCTGTTGTTAGTATCTCCTTCTTTGCTGCTGCTGCTGCTGATTTGAGGCTCATCAGAGTCCCGCTCGGCGCGCTCTAACTCACCGCTGTTCACAGCTGCTGTGGCGTTGATGATCTTGGCGTTGGCCTCATCTTTCGCTCCTGCCTCCTTGGTCTTCTTCACGGGGCTGCCCCCCGTCGTCTTCTCCTCCTCCTGGTGATTGTGTGTGTCGTGCTCCTCCGCCGTGCCATTAGTGTGGCCGTTGTTCTCCCCATTGGTCACTGGAGCGTCGGCCGGCGTCTTCTCCACCTCCTTCTCCGCCTCCTTCGCCACCTCCCCTCCGCTCTCCGCCGCCTCCGTCTTCTCGCCCGTGGCTGCATCTTTGTCATTGGTCTCCTCGGTCGCTGTGGCAGCTTCACCATCGGCGCCGGCTTCCTCCGCTTCCTCGGCTGCCTCTGCTCCCTCTGCTGCCTCCTCCTCTTCCTTGGCACCCTCACCCATGTCCACGCTGGTGGACTTGCCCTTTCGCATGATGAAGTTCTTCAGGGAAACTGCACGGCCAAAATGTGAGCGCTTGGCCTTGGCTGACTTGCCGTCTTTGCCCTCCTCCGCTGCTCCCTCCTCACCTGGAGGGAAGAAGGGAGGTCAGAGTTGAAGCCTCTTTATGAATGATGACATTTCTCATTGACTGCTTTGGAAAAATCTGCCATTTAAGAGAAATGGCACTTCCTCCTGCAGAGCGATTGAGTACACAGGATTAATATAAATTAATTAATAGGTGTTTTTATAATTTTAACATGCACAGTGATGAAGATTACTACATGTCAGACTGTCTCGATTAATTTTCTGTGTCACTGGGTTATTTTATTCATATTATATGGAAGATTTTAAAGCTGATAATCCCTCTCGAGTAGTTTTTACTCTCTCCTCTGGCGAACAGACGCAGTTGGGTTTGGTTCAGCCGGCTCACTGAACTCCCAGTGGCTGGTAACACAGAACTAATCATTTACTGGGGTTCCTTGGTTTATAATAATAAAGGGTAAACTATTCTGTCACTTTGACAGAGAAAACAAAATTCTACTTTTATCTTGCAAAATAAAGATTTTTGTACAGCTCTGATGGAGCTCGGGATTCATCAGGAGGACAGCTGCTTTCCTCCAAACTTTTTGACTGTATAAACCTGAACTGTGTGTTTGACCTACTGGAGCATTTATTAACATTAGACCCTGATCTATCCTGTTAACATGTATGGAGATTTAAATCATCGTTGATGTCAAGCTGCTGTGCTTTTATCCATCTGCTATTAATCAGAACGTAAATTTTCATGACCTTGGCCGCCCGATCTGTGGATTGTCTTGTTGCCCATCTATAAAACTATGATCTGTGCACATTACCATGTGGTAATAATAAATGGTATGTCTTTGTTTTTGGATTTACCATTAAAGACATTGCTATCTATTTAAAAATGATTAGCAATGAAACAACTCTATCTACTTTTGAGTGACTGTCATGTATCATTTGTGTTTTTCACTACACATTCTTCTATCTCGGGAGGAATAAGAGGAATTTAGGTGAATATAGAGTGAGTTTAAACCAATCCTCTCTGTCTAAAACAATTAGGATATCCTTGCTTGAAAATCAGACAAACCCAAATACGACGAGCCGAGAGTTCTGTGTTTTTGTACCACTTTCTTCAGGCAGCCAGGAGCAGAACGCAAGCTAAATTTAGTCCTCACTGTTGACTGAAGCTACAGTGTGATTTGAATTTCACATCAGATGTTGAATATTTTATTTGGGAGAATGTTCAATTACATTACCTCCCTCAGAGTTAGCAAGCCACAACTCCTGTCTGTACTCCCCCGGACAGGGACCGACACAGAAATGAGTGTGAACACGATGTCTGAATGTTTTAATGGTGACCACGTTGAACTGTGAACAAAAAGCTTGCTATTTCAAAACTCTTGATTACACATGTAAGGGTGTCCTCTGCACATGAGTTTAAGATGGCTTCTTATGACATGAGATCAATCTTCAGGGGTTAATGAGATGTTTGATGGTGTAGAAAAGAAGATTCTGCTGCTCAGTTCTGTTGATGATTTAACATCTCCAGGCCTCGATCAGTTGGCTTTACCTCACAGCTACAAATGACAGGGTCTGTACCTTGTCAACATCAGCCTTATATATGTGGGACAAACCTGCAGAAGCTTCAGCTCTGTGGTTTCTTTGTCAGTACACCTGTTTCCTCTCACCTGAGGCGGCAGCTGCAGTTGCATCATCCTCCGCACTGGGGGCGCACTCCGTGTTGGCGCGTTTGGACTTCGGGATGACGCGCTTCTTGAAGGAAGTCCAGATCTCATTGGCGTGTTGCGTCACGGTTCCACCTCCCGCCGCTGCTGCTGCCTTCTCCTCCTCTCCTTCCTCAGCTTTCTCCTTCTCCTCTCCTCCCTCTGTCTTGGACTCCTCAGCTCCTTCTTCCACCTTCGCCTCCTCTCCTCCCTCAGCTCCTGCCACCTCCTCTGGCTTGTCAACAGAGTCTTTGTCGGAGCTCTTGGCCTTGCCGCTGATGCCGACGATGGACGGGTCCCTCTTCAGACCCTGGAAGGTCCAGGAGCGTTTCAGCTTCCACCTCTTCTGCCCCGAGTCCTTGGAGTCCAGCGTGGAGGAGTCTCTGCCGCCTCCTTCTCCATCCTCTTCCTTGCCCTCCTCTACTCCTCCTCCGCTCTTTTTGTGTGCCTTCTGAGCCATGAGCTTCTTGAAGGAGTGCCAACGCCTCATGTGCTTGGTGGCTGCTGAGGAGGATGCAGCTTTCTGTTCTTCCTCTGCACCTCCTTCTGCTCCTCCTGCTGCTCCTGCCTCCTCTACAGTGGAGTCTGCGGTGGTGTTAAGTGCTTCAGGATCTTCCAGTCGGTCCAGGGACTTGGATCGGACCTTTACTTGTTTCTGGGGTTCTGCGGCGGTACCGTCCTTCTTCTCAGTGCTGCGATGGGAGAAGATCCTCGCCACCGGCTTCCTGATCAGATCTCGGACTGTGGATTTGGACTCCGCAGGTTTGCCCTTCTTCTCCTCCTCCTTCTCTCCGTTTTCTGGAGCTTTCTCTATCGCTGCTTCTCCTTCTGCACCTCCCTCTGCGCCTCCCTCAGCTGCAGCCGCCTCCTCAACTTTCTCTCCCTCTTTCTCGCCTCCCTCGGCTGTGCTCTCCTCTCCGGCGGCTGCGCTCTGCTCTTTCTTCTTCCTTCCTCCCATCACCTTCCCCAGACCGCTCTTGTTGAGGAAGGAGTCCAGGAACGAGGTCTTGGGCTCAGCAGTGGAGGTGTTTTCCGAGCTCTGAGGAGCTGCCGCCTCCTCGCTCGCCGCTGCTTCTCCCTCCTCAGCTCCTGCTGCCGCCGCTGTGTCATTATTCACAGTCTCTTTGTTATCGACAACCTCGTTGTTGACAGCGGTGCCGTCTTTATCGACAATCTCATTGTTGACAGTCTCTGAGTTTGCATTGGCACTTTTAGCTGGTTGCTCTGCCTCTGTCGGCTTGCTCTCGGGGGTTTTCCCATCTTCCTGGACCACCGGCGCCGCGTTGGCCTCCGTCGCCGCCATTTCGGAAAGGGAAAACAAACAACAACAACAAAAAAAGTGTGCTCCTTCCTTCCTTCCCTGGCCTTCTGCCCTCCTCTTCCTCTCTCTCTCTGGTGTTTCTTTCCTCCCGCTGTGATGGCGCTCTCAGGTCATGGAGAGCAGGGTGGAGAACAGTTGCGAGGAGGAAAGATACTCAGCATCCTACTAGTCCTCCAAACTCCTGCAGAGGAAAGAGAGACAGGGAGAAGAGGGGTGAGGAAAGAGGGATGAAGTGAAGGGCGGACAGAGAGAGAGAGGAGGAGGCACAGATGGTTAATAGTCTGAATCAACACCATAGACACTCAATTAGTCTGGTCTAGACTGTGCATTGAATGGGGAATGAAGTGTAACAAAATAGAGAATCTCAGCGGGAAATGCAATGCAATTATGATGTTTCCTCATCAGTCACACTTGCAAAATTCACACCCGGCGTGATTCGATGAGGGACACACACTCCTGCTATTTATTTTTCAATGGAAAGGCTGCGGTGCAACACTTGCAGCACTAAAAAGGCCTTGGCTCCTAAAACGCTGCATGTTTATTCTGTCGGGAGTTCGCTGCTTGACTTTCGTCAGCTGGTGTTTAAAAAAACACACACATACGAGTCCTTCCAACAGCTCCCAGCTGGTATCTGTCCAAATATTTAAAATAGTTTTCTGTGCGATGGTCCCACTCAGCTTAGACGTGGTATTTAACAGACATGGTGATGCATACTAAATATTCCAAATGCCAGAAATTTAAATTAAGAACTATCAACAGAATTTAAAATGTAATCTGGGGATTTAGATTTGCACGTTGAAAACAGAACAGACAAACTTGAGATAATCCTGACCGTGGATGATACTCTGCAACAGTAGATACAGTATCTATATCAAAATTGGATTTTCCTCCAACATGTTGTTTTGTTTGCACTCCAGAGTTTTTGACAGTGATCTCTCATCTGAAAAAAACAACTGTGCAAGCAACTTATTGCAACACATATTTCTGTGTGTTATCAGGCAGACGGACTCTGATGTTTGAGTCCCACATGAAACCAAACATCAGCGATTTGTTTACACATAACTTACACGTCACCTAAGCGACTGCAGAGATTTCCAGACGTTTTTGTGGCAACCGACACAAGGACTTTAAACCAAACCATGTTTTCTTAACCCTAAACAGAGAATTCAGACTAAACAGACATAAAATTGCAACATAAAGAAATGTTCGGTTTAAAATTGATGTGGTTTTACAGAAACGTACTTATCTTAACATTTAATCTGACTTTCTTTTATCCTTAAAGACAACCTTGTGCAAGATATTTCTCAGAATGACCAGAAAACAAACAAATAAAACCCCAGTAGAGTAAGAGTTAAGTTGTAAAATGCTGAGTGCTGCTCTTTGCGACGAGTAGACTCAGTGGAGTTGCTCCTCAATGTCTAGTTCAGGTACTTTCTACACTAAACACCTGAAAGTCAAAGTGTGAGTGTTCAACCTGCTGCAAGAAGGAAAGGACTGTTTAGTTTTGTGATGGTGTGTGTGGGCTGAGTGGAAAATAAACTCCAGTGTGTGTGTGTGTGTGTGTGTGTGTGTTCATGGTGATGAAGGAACATGTCAGCCGGTGCAACAGGTTCACAATAAGAAAAATATGAAACGCCGCCACACTTCCTCTGCTCGGTTGTAACACCTTTGGAGGAATTCAATGAATGAATCGGCAGATCAATGAGCGCGTGAGTCACGCTGATGTGGAGTAACTGCGAGAAAGTGTGGAAGAGTCCAGACGTTTAGTGAACACAGTCACACACTCTCGGAGGAGAAGGAGTGAGTCAGGCTGACGGAGGCTGACGGAGGCTGACGGAGGCTGACGGAGGCTGAGAGGCACTCAGGTGGAGAAACAATCACACAGGGGAGGCCGAGGGGCGAGCGAGGGAGGAAAACACAGTCGGACAGACAGAGAGAGAGCGAGTGTAAACACATACATCACATGCTCCAGATAATCTCACTCTGTTGTTGCCACAACTGACTGACTGACTGACCGACTGGATGCCTCACTGGTTGCCTGGCTGCCATATTGGCTTGCTGGCTGTATTGGCTGCCTCGCCGCCTGCAGGGAGATGGAATGGCTGACTGACTTACTGACTGGTTGGATGGCTCGCTGCCATTACCTCCTGATGGCTGATTTACCAACTGATACACAGACTGACTGACTGACTGGCAGACTGGTTAGTTCAGTCAGTGACTGTTTAATCATGTTTAAACAGACAACAACAAAGAAAAGTGTCTGAAAAGTCCGTACAAAAGTTTTACACGGCCGGACTTTGAAATGTCATCCTGCGGAGGTGCATTGGTCGACTGGTGCTCGTCAGTTCTGGTCCTGGCTGCATGTTTCAGATGTTTCCCTGCTCCAACACACCAAATTCAAATGATCAGCTCATCGTCGAGCTCTGCTGACGCCTGATAACGACCCCTTCATCTGAATCTCTCCTGGTCGTGTGAATGATGCACTTCTTCTGATTTATTTTTTGCAATTATCAGACGACAGACTGATCATCTCTGCGATGCTTCGATCGAAATGAGCCTTCAAACTCCAGATCGGTGATTCAGTCTGTTTGCTCTCCGCCCACGCCGACTTCTGCACGTCCCAAGACAAAAGAAAGAACACTTTGAAGACAGCACAGCTAGCTTAGCGTTAGCCTGCGGCTGCACAGACGCTTATCCTGTGCAGGGAGACAATCGGCTAACTGGGACTGGAGACGTTGGGTTTATATTCTCCGTCAGAGATCCTTTATGGTTCTGTTTGTGCAGAAGATTTACTCAGGACAGATTTGAGAAACAGAACTCTGCTACAAAACAATTTTCTATCCTCTTGTGGTTGAACTGTTTTTGGCCTAACCTGCAAAACTTCCAAATGATAAAGTCAAACTGCTGTTGTAAAATAATCACGATCTTTTTAAAGAAGAGTTTGATAATGTAAATGACAGTTATGATCTCACTGGTACCTAAACAGCTCACCCACAGCGGTGCACAACTCCTGTAAAAAACAGTTGTTTTTGGTCTAGACGCCTTTTAAAACTCTCAGTCTGATGAACTTTCTGGATTATTGACTTCACCGCTCTCTGGATGATTGTTTGTCAAGCTGCTGCAAGGTCACTCGCCACAGCACCAAGGTTTTTGCTGACATATCGGTGAATATGGCCGGGAAATAGTTGGAAACGTGATGAATTTAAATGCCTTGTTTAAATGCACTTTTGCAATATTCTGGTCCTGCAAGAAAACACGACCCGACGAGCTCCAAACTGTCCTGTAGACGAGCGGCCTCCATCCGCAGAGCTGCGCCGTCTCTTGTTTACTATTCTGAGCTTTGAATCGCTGCTAGCCTGTTAGCTCTGACGCACAGCTCATTTATTCTCCCTGCTAGAAGCCCGAGGACGGAAATGGACACCTCCACCTCCACCTCGCACACGAAAACATCCTCTTACTATCAGGCCGTATTATTCAGCAGGTGCAAAAAAAAACGTTCACAAGTTAGTCTCTGTGACACTGACGAGAAGTGTAGTCACCGCTACAGCCTCACACATCTGGTTACCTGCAGCTGCCAGATTGTCTCTTTCTTCATGGGGCTGAATAATTTAACTTTCAGAGTTCACTGGACTTCATCAGTGAGTGATTTCTCCCAGCGTGCGTCATTAGAGCCGCTCGACGACGGACATCTTGGCTTTTTCCGCTTGTGTTTGCAGTTACAACACAACACGTTTGCACATTAGCAGCTGAATTTGTGCAGAGATTATGAAGCTCTTGGTCTAATGTTCTGCTAATCAATAATTCAGCCTTTGATGGCTGAATTCATCCAAATACTCTGCAAGCGACAGTAAAATCCTCGTCTGCTCTACATTTCTGCTCTGCTTCATTTTATTCCTCTCGTCTGTGACCTTCTCCAGCACTTCCTTTCTTATTCAGAGTGTCGGCAGGACCTTGAATAATATGAAATATAGTATATGCAAATGAACAGAGCTTAAAGGTCCAGTGAGCAGAATCAGTGTTCAGTTTCGTCCATTTTGGGGCGTCTGTAGAAACATGACGGTGCAACATGGAGGAGGAGCCGCTGCGCCTGATGTAAAAGGCAACAAACTTCCGAGGTAACAAACACATGCTTCTGTTTCAGGGGATGAAACACTAATGAAAACAATTAACTATTAATATTATATTCCATTTCTGCCAGTAGATCCTCCTGAATCATTTACCAACAAACACCAACGTCCATCAGACTGTTTCCAGCTGAGACGGCTGCAGCTCACAAACGGTCTAATTGACAAAATCTTGTTTCCAAAAGGACTGATATTATATTTTCATAGTAACTGTGTCAAGTAGCAATAAAGTGTTTATTGATGTAGTAGCTCAAGTTGTGCAAAGCCAAACCTGGAGCGGGTTCATGCTAACACTGAGCTAACAGCGAGAGGCAACGATTTCTCTGCTTCTGCCGTGAAGACGCTGGAACCTCTGAGAAGTAAAGATGCTCGCAGCAGGAAACATCATCAGCCAAACCAGGTGAGCTAGTGTCTGACACTCAGCCCAGTGCATTCTGGGAACACCACAGCCGTTTTCCCTGCTCACATGGCTCCATTTTCAAAAAATATTTGCGTCTCTCCGCTGCACAGTGCCACGAGAGGATCGTGTTTTTCCAGCTGTGAAATGCTCCTTTAAGGATTTACTCTCAGCAGCACTCTGAGGCGTGAAAACCCTCAACATGGCCTCTTTAAACAGGCGCTACAGTTCTAATACATGTGAGTTGGTGCTGGATCCCACCCAGCTGTGAGAGGCACGTTCAGCCACACGAGACGCAGCAGCTCCACCGCCGACGTCTTTGTTTCAGTTTCTCTTTATTTCGGGTTGATTTTTTCTGTCTTTTTGGGGTTTTTTTCCTCTTTCCTTGGCGGGTGATTACGCTGCAGCAGCAGCAGAGGAGCATTAGTGTGTTGGATGGTGGATGTGAGGCTGAAGCCCCGAGGTGTTGGAACAGCATCAGACAGAGGAGGACGACAAAATGGAGGGAGGGAGGGAGGAAGAGGAGGAGGAGGAGGAGGAGGAGTGGTGCAGACATGGGCTGATTGCGAATCGTCTCTGCTCCGATTCGTCTGTCTTCACCTCCGTCTGTCTCTCTATCTGTGTCACTGTCTGGTTTTCTGTCTTGTCTGCTGTGTTTACCTCGTCGTCCTCCGGCTCGTTCTGTCTCCCTCCTTTAACTTTCTGTTTATTCCTCTGTGTCTCTTTATTTCCTTCTCACTGCTTCTCTTTCATCTTTCTGTCTCTCACTTTTATTCTCCCCCTCTCTGCTTCCATGTCTGTCTGTCGCCCTTTTGTCTCCCTGACGCTCGTCTTTCTTTCTCCCTTTTCACTCTCTCCATCCGTCTCTCTCGCTGCCTTTTTTGTCCTCATGTTGTCTTCTGTTTTGCATTTTTCTCTCGCTCACCTCCCTCCTGTATCTCGCTCTCTCTCCCATTTCTTTATAAAAATCATCGTAACAGGGAGCAAAGAGCGAGCACACACTCCAACAACCTCATTTTAAAGTCAAATTTAAAAGAAAAGAAAGTGAAGGACACACGGCGTCGCTGATGGTTGAAACCAGGTTCAGTCAGAACAGAATCGATCTGCAGTCCTGCAGTTCTTCCAACCTGCTGCACCTTCAGGCGGGGAAGTAACAGCTGCTGCAGTTTTAAGGCGGTCGGCGTGCTGATAGAAACTCAGTCTGTGTAATGATGTCATACTAAACGCTGGGCGACATTTTTGCTGCAATTTGAAAGGGCAGAGTAATTTAAATCTGGTAGTTGTGGTTACACCTGAGAGACAGAGGAACCACAGTAAATGTATCTGCAGCTCAACGTGTTTGAGAAACTTCTCCGTCACACGAACACGATAGAAAAACTCTGACCACCACAAACACAGCCGGTGAGAAAACATTATATAAACTTAGACTTTTTATCAGACGCTGGTTTTTATATTGTCTGGTTTTTCTGGGGAGCTGCAGCCTCCTCAGCAGATACTCCCTCGTCAGCGACACCCTCAATATTTTACCAGTTGCACCTGTAAAATATCAGGCTGTTAACTGGAGAAGACTCTCTGTTGAATAAAGTAAAGAGGATGAGTCATCACGTGTCCTCTGGGAGACTTTATTTGTTCAAACACCAGCTGGATGCTAAATTCTGTCTGCGTTTCTGAATATATGATCTACAAACTCTGTTGTTGAAGCCCCAGACGGACCGAACCCAAACTACCTGAGCTGCAACGAAGCTTGATTGTGTCTCCGACTCAAAAATGCGACTGACAGACGCTCAGTGTCGGTACATGTCGGGGTGGATAGTGAGCGAGAGAGTTTGTTTGTCAAGTGGCCAAAAAATGACTTGTAATTAAATGCAACAAACAGATATTTTATGCAAAACAAACCAACATCCACCCTGAAACTGAACTGCTCACAGGATGAAAATGTCAGATTGCTCCTGACGATGGTCGTGTGTCTCTGTGCTGTTAAATGACGCCGACTGGTGTCAAGCTTGATTCATTGATATTCAGAGGGAGAAATAATCAAATATTATTTTCCAAACTCTGTAAAAGATGACGTTTGACCCTGTGTTCACACATGCAGACGAGGAGCAGCAGGATGGAGTCAGATGCGTCAGCGAGCACTGCGACGAGCGGGAGGTGAGAAAATCTCTCATCATGCTAACGACCTGCGGCACTGGGTTCACCTCAGGTGACCGTGAAGCACAGCGGGCGACGGCCGACCAATCAGAGCTTCATATGTAAATACTGTAGTGAGAGACCGTCTGCCTCATCACATCAATATTCAACTCTGTCTCCAGGAAATGATCGACTAACAACAGCAACAGCAAAATACTATAAAAAACAACAGCTCAGTTAATCTATCAGAGTATCAACCTGCAGTGACCAACACACGATGAATCGTTGTTTTATCCATGTTCAGGGGGGAGAAAGCAAAGTATAGTTCACAGAAACCGCACTGATCGTGTTCCTGCTGCTGCATTTCATCTCAGCCTTCAGGCGGCAACATGATGCGAAAACAAAACCTTAAAAACACACAAAGACAAACAGAAAATAATCTCTCTGACAAACACAAGTTTATGATCCTTCCAGGTTTCGTTCATCAAGCGACTCGAACACGAAGCGTCTAACTGACTTTCGGAATAGTTAGAGGATTAGATGAGTCCTGTTGAATGTCCCCGACGTCCTCTGTAGTCTCCATTTAATATTTTATGTCGTAGAACAAAACCTGAAACCTTCAACTTGCTGTGAGCACAGACTTTGAAACATGATCGACCCTAAAGTGCAAAAATGTTTAAAAACGCTGCTTTCTTTCTGTTTTACGTTTCGTCCTGCAGCACTCGACCATCTGTAGGTGGCGCCACAGCTAAAGTCACAGCAGTTCTAATCTTTGCCTGTAGGCGGCGACGTCACGACCGACTTCTTCTTCTTCTTCTGCTGCTGTCGTCAGTTTGCATGTGTAGAAACCAGACAGAGACTCTGCAGCTTGATAAATGAGTTACCATCCAGTTCACGAGCACGTCTGAACCCCTGAATCACGCACGACCAATCTTCCCTCCACAATCTAATATTCCACTACATCAGACAGCCAATAACACGGTGTCAGTCACCTGTCTGCACGTATTACACGCTCTCCAACAGCTTCTGAAGCAGATAACTGCGCTCATTATGCGAGCGGCCTTCAGCGCCTCCTGCTCGCATGTTTTTACACTTTGTGATGAAAATCTAATCCCACACAGTTAATGCAGCTTTAACGGGGGTCAATGGGGAGGCGGCCGAGTGGCCAATCACCGTTTCCCTCTTCACACTGTGATAATAGCCCTCCTCTTCACACCTTCCTGCGTTCAACACGGACTCCTCACCCGTCGTATTCACACACCAACACTCAGCTTCAGTGTTCAGTTTAACCCTTTGTGGTGCCGGTCGCTGACGCCCCGGCTCGGTCCAGCTCAGACTGTCATGTGTCGGCTGTTTGAGCCGCAGAACGTGTGCTGCATCTCAAACAGCGACGGATCTGTTAAGATGGTTATTAAAGCTTTCACGCTGCTCAGATCAGAATCAGGAGGAAGGCCGGCTGATTTCAGATTTGGAAATTGCTTATTTAACGGACTGAATAAACTCTCAGTCATTTGTAGCCGCAGTTTTGCAAATAATTCCTTAAAATTATGATTTCACAGTGTCGATATTCGCTTCAGTCGAGCGAGTCAAATGTATCGCAGCAAAATCTCATGCAAATGATCCGAACAGAGGAGCGTGTTGTATTGCATTAAGTGCTTCAGATTCTGGGATGTTTAAAACATGTTCTGTAAAGTGCTAAACGTGGAGAATCAACACGGTGCAGCTCCGGAGATGTTCTGTGGACCACGACACCTCGGAGGAGATGATGACTGGATTTATCTTGTTCTAGTTCACAGACGTGAGACAGTTTCACCTGCAGTTTTCACACAGAACGACCGAAAGTTGTTCTAATTACAATAAAGTTAAACACTGAGCAGTCACTCGCAGTTCGACTCCCCAACTGAATAAAGAATATTTCAGTTAACTAATAATGAGCCTCAGAAAACATTATCCAGGCAGTAAAATCCATTTTTAAACGTATCTACCAATAATTTAAAACTGTATTTCTGAAGGGCAAAGAGGGACTTGAGCCTGTGAAGCCTGTTTCATGTTGAAGCTGTAATGACGGTGACGCAGCTGTAATGTATGAAAACACCACTGAAGGTGACATTTCAGGTGATTGAGTTGTACTTTTGAAATATCGAGCCGTGAACGCCGAGCCTCTGCAGCATTTTGTAATAAAAAACCATCAGTCACATTAAATGAAATCAGGCCTGCAGCAGAACCGCTGCGGTCCAGTCAGAGCGTTCACACTTCACCTCGCTGACGGAGTTACAGTGATAAAGAGCCGCTGTGGGATTTGAACCTGTGACCTCTCAGACGGAGGCGAAGTGGAGCGGAAAAAAAAAAACCCAGTGTGTCTGGACCGAGACGAGAGCGGGCAGAATTCATTTGTAGGATTTATAAACTGATCGGGCTTTTAATCAGGTCGTTCACAGCCGCCGGACTGCGATCCTGTGACCGGGCGACAGATCAGACCGGAGACGTGATGAAATGTGACCGTGACTGGAGGAAACTTGTTGTTCATTAAACATGCTGCATCTGCACAGAAACGTATTCATGCGTGTGAAGAATGGAGCCTTTTTCTCCACTCCCACAAACCGAGAGACTGTCCGGATGTGAGCGCTGCTGTCTCAGGGAGAGACCACACTTCCAGAAAACATTACAGTGTTTAAAATGTCAGACAGCCCAGACAGCAGGAGGAAGTGTTGGTGTTTCACCTTTCTACAAGTCACCGGAACATTTAACTCGTATGTGATCTGACTGTCACGTCAGGAGGTCACAGCGAGGAGGTGGAACGTGAGACCACTGAGTGTTTTTAGTGACGTATACGGACGTTATCCAGCTGTGATGGTGGTAATAAACTGGATATTTTTAAGCCGTCTTTGTGGCAACAAACCAAAACTTTTTCAAGACATTTTCCTGCCATGAAAACTTGATATTTTAGATGAAACGTCAGGTCATTTTCTACCTGGGAGAACTGGATATATTTGACGATTGCTTCACCGGTTTCTCATGAAAACTACTGTACACTCGCAGCGACTGTGGTTTGATTGAATCCAGACTTCAGGAGAGCTTCTGTCGTATTGATTTGAGAGTTCTGATGCTGAAAACATCCCTGAAGAAATTGAAACCGAAGCCGTCTTTACCTCCACAACTACATCCCAGAAACAAATCACTACAAAAATCACTCAGTATCTCCTCGTCTCCTCGTCTCGGGGGGCCAAATCTCAGAGAGATCTGTTCAGGAGTTTTTTGGAGCCATCCTGCTCCCGGACAGACGAGCTGATCCTCCAACAGTTCTGGCTGATGAAGTTCACATCAGCGCAGATTCACAACCAGCTGCACAGTTTCATTGGGAGGATTGAAGCTCACACGCAGCAGCTGTCTGTGTAATGATACCTCCAGAAATGTGTTCTGCTCCGTCGCCTCTCCACCTTACAGCCACATTTCATCTCCTGTCTGCCGCTCTGACCAGAAACTGATCACCACCAACTGTCAGCTGGAAGCTCTGAAACATTAAGATGTTTTGAAATATCACTTTGAATCATCGGCTTTGAAAGTTATCTTAACGGGCCAAAAAACTCCAACCAACACCAGAGGAAGGTACGATCAGCGTCACTTTGATCCGTTACCTGATTACATCTTTGTTCTTTACCTGCCGTGAAATTTGTCCCTGCTGGACACCGTACACAGTCTGCCTGGGAGCCAATCACATCAAAGCAGAAGCAGCACCAGAAAAAGGCTCCTGATTGGCTGCTCTGATCCAGGAAATGAACACAGAACTGGATTTTAATGAGAAATCACTGCAGTGAAAAGGTAAGTTGGCTTTTTTTTCCTTTGTTTTGGTGGAGAAATGTTTATTAACGCGCTGATGAATCACGTTTTGTTGTTGGTTGACTGTGTCCTCATTTTCATCATCATTAATCTGAAGCTCGGCTGATATTTGTCCTGACACGATCAGTTTTTCAGTGATGAACAGAAACGTCACAGCCACGAAACTTATATTAAAACAGTTCATTTCTGTTTTACATGTTGTCTGATATTTAATGTTTCAGTACACAAATGAGGCATTATCTACTGAAGCTGGAGTCAAAGTCATAACATTTTCTTTCGTTCTGATTTGACTTTCAGGAGGCAAAATGGCCCCAAATCTCCAAATTTACCTGCTGTGACAAAATGATGTTTTCACCTTTAGAGCCTTCTCATGATTTCAAACAGTTTCTAAGAAACTGTCAGTTATTAAAAATGAATCTTTTACAAGCTGTGGAGTCGAGATATTCAGTTTACGATGACGTTGAACAGAGAAGAGCAGAAAACGTTGCTGTTCCCGGTGAATATCTGACTGTTTTTCTGCTTCGAATGACTGAAACTTTCATGGATGAAGCTCATTGATCCGCTCGCTGTCACTCATCTTATCTTATGGGTCATGTTTGTAATAGTCTCCTCTATCTGCTGCTGATTACTGAGCTCATAATCATTTCACAAGCTGCTTCCTTCTGTGACTCAAAGAAAGATGGCTGCCAGGAACAGAAGCTGCTTCGACATCTGGTTTTTACATTCACACAAACTGCGGCTGAATCACGTCTGCGTTGGCTTCCTGTCTCATCTGTTGCTGCAGATTCTCCTCTTGCTCGCTGTTTTACTCTCGCATGTAGATTTAATCAGACCGCGCGGAGGAAGGCGGACCGACGAGGACGTTCAGCTCCAGATAAACAGTTGTGTTGTTGTTGGTGGTGCTGTGGATTAGAGCCGGGTGTGTTCCTGCAGCAGATTGCCCTCGGAGGGAACGGACAGGCCTTTTAGTGTAAAGGTATTAAGCCCAGGTCTAATCCAGAGCTAGGAGAGCAGCCAATTTAAACTGGATTCAGCCCACAGGACGACACATCACTCAGCTCTGCTTCCTCTTTTGTTGCTGCTATCTGAGATTCTCCCTGCGTTCACGTCTGCGAGACGCTTTTATGTCCACAGCGTCCTTCCACTTTTTCTTATTTTGGATCAGAATCATTTGGGCTTCAAGGAAAAAGCGACTCGCCCAGAACACGAGCTGCTTTTCAGCTCAGTAGTCTGATTACTGTTGGTCTCTGGACTGACTGATTTATCATTTAACTGAGGGAATAACAGTGATTAAATGATGGCTTCAAGAATTTGAATCTGAATTTGTAAATCTCATCAAAAGCACGACAAAATCAAATATCATGCTTATTTTTTTAATCAAATATCTCGATGTTGTGAGATGTTTAGTTACTTGTTCAGCTACTTTCAGTGCATGAGATGATTTATCACCCAGATTTAAGCAGTTGTTATCAGCAGAGTTTATTCTTATTATTCCACATAAAATACAAAGATCAAACTCTGCATTAAAATAACTGTTCAGTCATGACACATCGTCACTTGGTCGGCGGCCTTCAGCTTCAAACTAGCTTCAGCTCTGAAAGCATTAAAACATAAGATGCAACGTGAAATTAATACTTTCAAAATAAAAGCTTGCTGACAAACTAACTTTAAAACAAATCAATCTGGACTCTTGACATCTCAAACAGGACATAAATCAGAGTCTCTGGCCGGGAAAGTCCAGTTTATGACCCATCAAACCAGCACCGCCGCCCTTCACTCATGACGCAACAACAAGTGGTGTTGGAGTATCATCACCGTTATCGTTGGAATGCTTATTGGTGCTTCCTCAAAAATATAAACGTGAAGAGATTTTTGATCAGTACTGTGGATCTGATGACTGTGTGGGTAAAGACAACAGTCACGTTACTTCTGCAGCCTGTAAAAACCAGGACCAGAGACGGGGAGATGAATCACAGTGTAAACTCTCGGGTCGCAGCTCGAAACATGCACATTGTTGTTGTGATCCTCAGTTAGCAGCTGAATAAGTCTGTTATTCCCTCCTGCAGATGTCGCGGCCCTGTGGAGTCTGAGCAGCGTGTGTGTGGTCTGTTTCTTCATCTACAGTAGTTTTGGGTTTTTTTTCTCAGTATCTGCCTTGAAGCCACTCGTCTTCTGTGCGGCGCTCTCAGCTTGATTTAAGTCTTTTTCATTCTGTGTTGTGCCCTCATTACCATGCAGACCTATATTTTCAAAAATACAATTCCCTAATTATCCCTGCTGTCGTAGTTTTGCATGAGGAGCGAGGAGGAGGAGGGGGAGGAGGAGGAGGAGGAGGAGGAGGAGGGGGCGGAGGGGGTGGCGGAGGAGGAGGAGGAGGAGGAGGAGGGGGGGGGGGAGGACGAGGGGGAGGAGGAGGAGGGAGGAGGAGGAGGAGGGGGGGGGAGGGGGGGAGGAGGAGGAGGAGGAGGAGGAGGAGGAGGGGGGGGGGAGGGGGGGAGGAGGAGGAGGAGGAGGAGGAGGAGGAGGAGGAGGAGGGTTTGCTCTGAAAAGGCTTTCATGTGCGACGCTGTTAGGGTCCATTTATTTTCATCTCAGTTCCTCCACAAAAAAAAAAAAATGTTGAGCAAGATTTCTGTGTGCTACTTCACAGCATTATTACTGTGGGAAAGAAAGAAAGAAAGAAAGAAAGAAAGAAAGAAAGAAAGAAAGAAAGACACAGTGCTGCAATTTTTGGGAGGATTTTTTAAAGAACTTCTGAGTGAAAGTCCGCCGTTAAATCCAGATCAAACTGCGGGTGATGGCAGGAGTCTGACTCACAGTTCAACCACATTAAAAACAAGATCACCTTTAAAAAAAACTACGTTCAGACATCCGACCTGCACGAGTCTGGAGACAGAAACATCAGCCTGTCGGTCTGTTCGTCACGTTGATCTGAACTGACTGAAATAACGTCAGCGTCAGTAGAAGGATCGACATCACGGATACTGAAGGTCTCCTGAAGATGAATCGTTATCATTTTGTTCACTCGACTGTGTTTCCTCTTTTCAACCAACACCTCAAATATGTCACCTGCATATCTAGTAAAGCTGCAGCTATTAGTCTATTTTTTGATGACTGTTTCATGATATCAGACATGTGCTGCTTCCAGCTTCTTAAATGTGAAGATTTACTGCATCTGCATCGAAGGCCCCGTTCAGTCCCGTTCAACTCTACAGGTTTAAATCTCCTGGATCTTCAACATGTTCTGGATCTTCCTCTGTACTGTTCACCCGCAAATAAAACGTGTGAACGACACACAAGAACTGGCGGACGAGTGAACTGGTTAGCATCGTAGCTGTGAGCATGCTACTACTGAGTCTTGCATCAGACCTGAATAAATCTGAAAAATCTTCCTCTGCCATATTTGTAGTTCTGCCACAGATAAGAAGGACGGCTCGCTGGTGGTGAAATATTCTCTGCAGCAGTGTGAGTGTTTCCCAGATGCAGAGCTCCGGGCAGTAAAATGCTCGCACACCTGAGCTGACAGAAAGAACTAATCTCAGAGTAAACACTGACAGCTCCTCTGCTTATGGATTTTGTCGCACAGGGGGAAGCCAGCTGTCCCACACCGGAGATAAAAAACACTCCTTACTACGGAGGAGTGCCGTCGTCTAGATTAAGTTGAGGGGCCGGCTATTAAAAGCTGCAGGTTCCCCTCCTGTGTTTCCGCTTTTTTTTAAATCCCAGATTGTGCCTTTAACCTGCTGGCAGCGCTGCAGGATGATGTAACCTGGAAGAAACGGTCCTATCCTGACCCTCCCTGCCGACGTGTCCTTGAGCGAAGACACCTGCAGGCCCGAGTCCTGCTGCGCAACCGCCCTTGACCTCCGACCTCCGACCTCAGAGAGCAGAGGGGTCGGGAGAAAAGAGGATTTCCCCTCAGGGAGCAATAAAGTTTCAAATTACATGACACTCAATTTAAGCCTGTTAAATCCATCAGAGGGATCAGCAGAGAGGCCGCACGCAAAGCTCTCACACAGGTTAACATGAGAAGGAGACGCGTGGTAAACACCGCCGGAGAGCGACAACACGACAACACGACAACACGACAACACGACAACACAGCCACGACACAATACGAGTGGCTGAAGTCGATCCAGATTCCATTTGGTTTCTGCTGCTTTACTCAGTCGCCAGAATAAAACGTTGGTAATGTAAATTTCTGCAAACGACGGACACGTTGAGACGTACCTGAGCTGACAGCAGGTCAGCAGGTGGAGGTGAGTGCAGCGGCGTTACAGCTTCAAGCCACCGACCATAAGAGAGCTTCATTATATTTTCCAGTCGTGTTTGTAGCGACAAAAGCAGGTTACAAAGTGAGTATTGTGCTCTGCATCAGACAGAATACCAGTCATTTATAATACAGCAGCGGCTTTCACAACCTGTCTGTGTTTGTTCTGCAGATTCTCCTGCACCAACGTCTGACTGAATAAAACCTTTCAATGTTCAGATCACAGTCATAACTAAAGTTTCTTTTATTGCAGCATTTACTGCAGTTTATTCTTCACTGGAGGAGAAGATGGTTAACATATAAACTCCTCTGAGTCCACAGTTACAGTAGAGATCAGCGGGGGTATAAAGTTCGTCTGCCATCAAATCAAAGTAGAGCAGTAGGATGATAAACGCAGCTACACGTCCAGTCTTCACCTGCTCAGGTTCTGCTGGTCATCTTAGAAATCAGATCTCAGAAAGATTTATTTAGTAAAGAAGGTGCATCTGAACTTCCCTCCTGCTGCAGCGCTTCAAGTTAAACGTACTTGTTGTTCTCTTCAGTATCTTCAGGTTACAGAAGGTGGAGACGCAGCTGAAGCTCGATCCATGTATTGACCTGGAAATCTCTGTTTGGTGTTAACTAACCGCAGATAATTCAGTGCCAGCATTACTGTCACGTCTGTCAGGCGTCTACAACACTTCAGGCTCGATGCTCGTGTAGCTACAGAACGACGGAGAGAGAGACCAGAAACAGAAAGTATTTGGCTGCCGACAGCGTCCATGTTCTCGGCCTGGACCGCACAAAGGAAACGCTTTCTGCTCGTCAGTCAGCTGTTGTTCTGACACATGCTGGAAACAGCGTACAGCTAAAACTGCAGCGGATCTCATGCATGTGAACGGGTCAACAGTACTCTGAAGTTAGGCTTCCTCCTCAGCCTCAACTGTGTTATTCTACCAAAGTTAAAGCTAAATATGGACGATCGTTTGTCCAAATTCCAGCTCAGCTCGTTTTGATTGAAGCTGCAGGAAAATCTCCAGAACTAAAACACTGAAACAGCAATTACAGTTTGAAATTGGCTGCGATGGATGGATGGATGGATGGATGGATGGATGGATGGATGGATGGATGGATGGATGGATGGATGGATGGATGGATGGATCTGTGGGCGACTGGAAGCAGAAATGCATCGTGGACTCAAACACTTCTGACTGAACATCCACCATCTTCTGTGTCCAGAGATCCTTCCAACTCTGTTTGTTTTGGATTTGATCCTCGAACTATGAATCAAATTTTGGAACCTTTCTCCCAGAAATTGCACGAAAGAATAAACGATGAGATGAAAAATATCTCAGAGTTCGATCTCCTTCTCTCAGCTCTCTGTTTTACCTTCTCGACACAGTGTTTCCTCTCACTCTTCACGTCTTTACACCGAGTTCAACACTACGAACGTCTTCCAGGAGAAACTGTCTGAAACGTTCACCTCCACCTTCATTTCCAACATGATCGAGAACCAGAAGCGTGGCGGTCAGGGGAAGATCGTGGCTTTGGTTAAACGTTCGAACAAACCCAACGTGTGGATATATAGTAGAAAAGGGAAATACGTCAATGAGCTTTTGCACATTTCCTGTATTAATTCAGTTTTCTTCGTTGTGTTTTATGAAAGACAAACCAGAAGACATTTAATTTCCCTCCAAACATTCACTGCTGCAAATAAGTCGTATACGAACGAGATTTATGGAAGATTTATCCTCCGTTTACTCCTGAACAACCTGCTACTACGATCCAAACACACACACATCACTCCCACCAGCTGCAGCGATCAGCTGATCAATCAATCAATAAATTTATTGATTGAAAGAAAACTTTGATAATCAGTCTTAAGCGAATGTGTTGAACATTTGTGTCTTTTCTGACTCTTTTTTCCGACTGTTAGTTGGACAAAAGAAGCAATCTGAAGACATTTCATAGACTAAATGATGATAAAAATAATAATGATTAAAATAACTGTTTTCTGCAGCCGCACCACTAATCCAAGTTAATCTGCACGTTTCTCTACATCCTCGTTAAACTCTGCTCGTGAAGCTCGGTACCAGCGACGCACTCTGTTTGTATCCTGTCACAGATTAAAACTCTCCGTCTGAGGGCTCGTCAGGCGCTGCAGCGTCTTCATACGGGTTCAAACAGGATCCAAACGGGCCTCTCAGGCCTCCTCTTGTTCCCAGCTCCTCCACCTCCATCGCACTATAGGCATTCCTCACAACAAGCCCCTCCGTTTTAAAGGGACATTCTGCTGTTTTTCATTTTTCCTCCTCCCCTGTCCATAGTGGCATCATTATAAGAGCCTATTATGGCGTTAGCGAGGCCGACTCGCAGACTAAATGCCTTGTTTCTGTCGGCCATGGGAGCCTTTCTATAGAGCCGCGACTCCCCTCCTTCAACAGAGAGGCCCCTTCATCACGCTGCCCTCCTCCTCCTCCTCCTCTCATCCTCCTCGCTCTCTTCTCCCTCAGACACAGACAAGCCTTTATCTGCCCATCATGTGCTCGCTCTCTCTTTCTCTTTTTTCTCTCCGGCCTGACCCTGTTTTCCACAATGAACACACACACACACACACACACACACATGCAGGGCGAGGGGGGAAAAGACTGATTTTGAAAGCCAGCTAAATATTTTATCCATGGCCACGCTATCTGTCTGTGTAGCTTAATACCGATTTGATGTTATCTCCTAAGTCTTTCCAGCAGAGGGTTTTTTTTTTCCCCTCCATATTTTATTTTCTGGTCAAATAATCTCTTCATATCTGCTGTGTCTAAACTGTGCAGCGTGTCATCTTGCCGTTTTCTAGCCTGGGAGACGTGAAAACATGGAAGGACTCCGAACAAACCTGTTACTATCCAAAGACACTCGCTTCATAACGATGTGACGCAGATAAAAGCGGCAAATTCCTCAAATATGAGACTCAACAGTCGAATGATTATCAAGATCAGTTAACAAACGAGTGAAGTCGCAGGATTACAGACCTGAGTACGTCTGATTTTAGCCCAGTGGACACTCGAAGAACTGCAGCTAGAAATTCTCCGTTGTAAAAGAAATGCTGGTGAAACTGTCGACGCCTCGAACTGCAAACTAGTTTAAATATGACTCTGTGCTGTATGAATATCTGATTCATGGAGGTTTTGTTCTCGTAAGTTTTGCCTTGAGTCGAGGAAGGAGGTTGAAAAATTGTAAAAGTCAACGAGCCGAGCAGGAACTTGTGTGTTGGACCGAGTCACCGGCATCTTTTAAGTTCAATATCTGGTTGTTAAGACCGACAGACGGAAACAGGAGACGGAAAAGATTCAAGACGATGAAACTTCGTGTCCACGTCGTGTTCATTGTTAAAACGATTTTCTGTCAAACAACAAAAAGTTTGTGCTTGAAACTCGTCGACCCTCCACCTCTGAATCCTCAACTTCTCCAGCTGTAACGACTAATTGATTAGTTCTGAACTGCTGAATTAAACACTAGCAGATTGTTTTTGTCAGTAAAAATGATTCCAGATCTTTGTAAATATGAATACATTCTGGTTTCTCTCCTCTATGACAGGAAAAACTAAATATCATGGAGACATTTGATGATGGAACCCTGAGCTTTGGGAAACACGATCGACATTTTATAGCCCAGACTGATTGATTATTGGGGAAGATGACGGACAGATTAAACATGTTGTGGCTGAGCTTTGTTCAGACAGCAGGTTGGATATTCCACTGTGTCCAAAACACATTCACATTTCCTCTGTCACAGCTGATCCATCATCACGTCTGAATGATGTTACTGTTACCTGCTAATGGATCGTAATCTGTCTGCATTTACCACAAAACAGTCATTTAAATTAGACAAGAAGAACAGCAGACGACGCTCGCTCACTGCGATGGATTACAAACTGATTTTACTGAGCGCACTGAGAAGAAAATCCCGTCTGTGAGGTCACAGATCACCTCGCATCCGAGTGTTTTTATGTAGGAAGCAAAGATCACATCAGCCAAACGCCATAAACGCTTTTATGAAATTAAACATTAACCTCCAGGGAAAAACCAGAGAGCAGGTGACATGTGAGCCACTTCCTGTAAGGAAACTCTGCCGCCGTCCTTATGAAGTGAAATATTGATTCTCCTCATTGTCTCATTGTTACCCGTCTGATTCCTGATGCGTCTGTGTGAGTGTGAGGCAGCAGAGAGAACGGCTGAAGGAAATCGTTTCTTTAAAATCTCCTCCTGACGTGCATGTGATGCCAAATGTACGTCGCTGAACAATTTCCCTCTTGTCTCGCCACACCGGACGCCATGTTGGACGTCCATGCAACCATTTCCCTCCATCTGCTCCACTGATATTTCGCGGTTAGCTGGCGTGCACGTGGTCGACGCTGACGGTCACCTCCTCCTCCTCTTCCTCCTCGTCCTCCTCCTCCTCCTCCTCTTCCTCCTCCTCGTCCTCCTCCTCGTCCTCCTCGTCCTCCTCGTCCTCCTCGTCTTATCAGCTCCATGTTAAGATTTATTCCTACTGTCTCTCCTCCTCTCACCTCCTGAAGTTGACCCCCGCCCTCGTTCTTCTGTCTTTCCCTCCTCCTGACCTCTCTTATTTCCTCCCTTACATCTTCTTACACTTCTTCTTCCTTTATTCATCCGTCCTTTTGTCTCTTTTATCCTTTAAATTCGGCCTGTCATCCTCCCATTCTCATTCTCTTTTTCCCTTTCACATCCATCATCCATCCTCTGCTCTCCTCTTCATTCCTCTCCTGTCAGCTCTCTTTATTCTCTCCTCCACTCATCTTCTTTTCATCGCTCTACCATCACGCTCTTCTTTCTCTTTTCCACCTAATTTATCTCGTCTGGATCTCATGTCCACCGGCCTTCTCATCTGTCTTCCACTCATCTCTTCCTTCTTTCTTTCTTTCACTCCTTTTGTTTTAAAAACCTCCTCGTCGCTCACACATATATTTTTCATACAGCTTCTGTCTCAGGATGTAAATCACTGCAAACTCAATCCTGATCTCACTGAGCATGTCCGAGAGTAAAACTTCTCTTTGTGTCATAAACTGTTGGCCAACAACAGAACCAGAACCTGTGACTGTATCAGTGATGTCAGTGAGACCACAGAGAGGTCAAATGAGACGATGACGATCTGTCCTGATTCAATTAGCTGCTGGTTGAATGTAACCGACTGCATTTTGTCTCAGAAACCTGAGTAATAATATTCTGTGTCAGTTTTAGTAAAACTGAAATAATTTCCTTCTGTTGTTTTACTGCGTGTTCTGTTTGTTTCTCATCTGTTGGGGGTGAAACTCTTCCTGTCGCTCGTCTCGTCCTCGGTTTAACTCTGAAAACTCGTCATTCTGAGTCATACTCAGACTTTTGCTTTCACTCCTTGTTCTGCTTCTCTCGTCCGACAGTGTTTTCTGATGTGTTGGGTTAAATCTCTCCTGAACCTCCAGGAAACATTTAGAAACCATGTTGTGATCAATGCTTCGTCCCCACTGACTCGGTTTTACTGGAGTATTTATCTGCTACTTTTCTTTATCACACATCTGCTCGACTGTTCGTTTAATTTCAGTTTGGAAAAAAAAAAGTGTTTCTGTCAAACTTGACCTTAATTTAGCTCAGAACACTTTCCTGCTTTTACTCCTGCTTCTCCTTTTGTTCCTGCTTCTCTTATTTGACAGTATTTTTTTTTGACCTGTTGAGTTTGTGCAACAGTCTTTAACATTATTTTGTGGTTCAAAACAGCTGCAAGTGTTAATTAATGTTTCTCCTGGATCATAAACACTTAAAATAACTTGATATTTGCTCATGACCACATGCACTAAGAACTATTTATTTACTTCTGTACTCTCAGTCCTTTTTTCTTCTGCTACTCTTTTTCTATCAGTTTGAGGTTAAACTTCACTGAAAACACTTTATTTCTCAACATGTGAACACGTGATAAAAGATTTGTTACCTGTGATGGAAAATAATGAAGTTACATTTACTAAAGTGAGTTTTCAGGAACTTTTATCTGAGTATTTCCATTTTCTGCTACTTTATTCTTCTACTCTACATCCTGGAGGCAGATGATGCTTTTTACTCCTCTAGTTATTTAATAATTGATTATTTTTCATAATCAATCAGATTTTTATGAAGCTCTTTCCAATAATGTAATGTACAAGTTACATTAATTTTAAATACCAAATACTTAAAGCTCTTTCTGTACCACTCGGACAGACGCTTCTCACAGTTACTGAACCTTTAGAGCACTTTATAAAATACTTTGTATATTCTACACTATATTTGTTTGATAGCTTGTATTTGTTAAATAGCTATTTATTTAATTTAATTCTGATAATACGTATGTACACATTACATTTACTCTATTCGTTCGGATGCGTTTTCACATTTACTGCAGTGATATTTCATCTTTACTGTATGTGAGAGTCAGACTTGGTTATCAGATATTAAGAGTTGATAACGCTGCTGCAACTTACATCTGTTCACCAGGATAATAAACTCTGAGTCAGCTGATATTAGATTACTTTTATATTATGAATGCTGAAAACTTGTCACCCTCCTCCCGTCCCCCGTTCTCTCCTCTCCTCCCACTGTTTTCATTTTAATTCACCTCCTTTCAAACTCTGTTCCCTCCCTCCTCCTCCTCCTCCTCCTCCTCCTTCTCCTCCTCCTCCTCCTTCTCCTCCTCCTCCTCCTCCTCCTCCTCCTCCTTTGTTATGCCACATGTAGCTTTTAAACAAGGAGCCCTTCTTCTTCTTCTTCTTCTTCTTCTTCTTCTTTTGTATATCCCTCAAAACTCCCAGCAACGTGCGCGCGTCATGAACATGGAACATAATTCTAATGAAAAGGAGGGAGG